>NC_065526.1:37824603-37850949 GCF_006386435.1 Epinephelus moara
CAACCATTTCATTGTATATTGTATATATTTCAGATTGTCTACTTTACTATTTTATTATTTATTTTTATTTTATTGTCTTTAATATTTTATTTTATTTTATTGTCTACTTTAATATTTTATTTTATTTTATTTTAATGTCTACTTTAATATTTTATTTTATTTTATTTTATATTAATGTCTACTTTAATATTTTATTTTATTTATTTCATTGTCTATTTTAGTATTTTATTTATATCTTCATCTTAATCTCTTGTTTCCATTCATGCTGTATTTCTATTTCTACTTTGCACGGAGCATTGGAACAAAAACAATTTCCCCCCGGGGATTAATAAAGTATTCTGAATCTGAATCTGAAGACTATATTCAGTGCAACATTTGTTTTTGTAACTCTGTGGGTTAGGGGTCACTGTTCAAGTCTCAAATCAAGTCTGTTCAAAACTGGTAATTACACTGCCTGTAAATGGCTGTGCAAAAACAAAATTGTAAAAAAAAAAAAAAAAAAAAAAAAAAGCATCATACCTGAAAGCTTTGTGATTTGTTCATTTTGTAACTCTAGAATTCCTTGCTCTACTACAATCAATGATTGTTCTTTTTGTCTCTGAGAACTGTCTCTCACACCCACTGGCCTGATAATCCAAAATAGAGTCCCAGTGTCTTAAAAATGAGTACTTCCTAATTAACAGCTTCTTAGCTTGTTACTGTTGTTAACATTGGTCAAATTTGTATGCCATGTTAAACTGCAAACATTATTTTGAATAAATTAACATGTTTCAACAATAAAATTTGTTAAGGTTTTGTACCTTGTCCACTTTTGTGTCTGGATCGGCTGTAGACTGACTTGGCAGAGATGGCTGCCACCTTGTTTTTACATGGATAAGTGTACTGTGCTTTTGCTACCAGTAGATGGCACAAAAAAAAGTGTCCACGAATGAGGACAAGCGGTTTATGCTAGGCAAAATAAAGTTTAAGGTGCGGCAAAGCTAAAATGTAATCTCTTCATATGAGGATACAGGGATGCAGGGGGTTCAGCAACTTACAAGGCCTCCATTCTGAATGCTACTGCGGCTGTAACTGTGTAGTTACAAGCTAGCTGCAGTAAAAAATACTCAGAGGCTTTCAGTACTGGTTGCGGCACCAACAGTAAGCCTCTCCCTTCAGCTGCCTGCTACTGTGGTCAAAATTTGGGCACTGGTTGATTGAAAAGAAAAGCATACATTTTGTTGCTTTTGTATAGTATTCGTGTTTATAATGTCATTTTTGATCACTTTTCTGTATTCTTACACACACACACACACACACACACACACACACACACCTGTACTGACACCATACTTGAGTGTGTCTCTACAGTCCACTAGTATCTGCTCCAGAGTTTCTGGATGGTCGGGCAGGTCCAGACTGAAGCCCTCCAGTCCCTCCTTTAGCTGATGAGGGTGGTGGAAGTCTAGGACCTAAAAAAAGAAAGGAGTTGCTGCTGTTATTTGCCATTATTTTACAATTTAAGCTCAGTTGCAGATAGAATAGCGCTCAGTTCGGCAGCCCACTGTGTGGGGATAGCTCCACGCTCGCAATGTCAAGTTCTGCAAGCATGGGAAAACATCTATACACATGCCCATAGATGTGGGTAATAAAAGCAGGTCGGCACAAATCTGATGCCAAGTGGGGCTGATTGCCTGTTTGCCAAGTTCTGTTGCCATCATTTGAGGCGGTTGTTGCTCAGGAGGCAGAGCGGGTCACACAGTATTTGTAAGGTTGGCAGCATGTAGTGTTAAAGCACTCTGAGTGGATGGACGACTAGAAAATGCAATTCAAATTACCGAGTCTGTCATTTGCTCATAGCTAGCGGAAGTATTATTACTGTTGATAGTTTTAATGCTTTCTGCTCTGTCCTTTCAAACTCCTAGCAGCCTCTGCTGATTTCAAATATACATCTCATGAGATCTTGTGTGTTTTCTCTGACTGCCCCCCAACACACACAGGAGATACACTGTAAAATGTATTGGATCTCTCAATCCAAATCTGTTCTCTCACTGGATGTAGAGTAAATAAAAAGAACTCCTGGCACTCTGTGATCTGGGACAACATAACTGATGAAATATACATACCTACATGTATGTATCAGGCATCATGTGTCTTACGCTTTCATCTGTTGTCTTTAGTTCCTTTTCATGTCTACCAGCAGTGCTCACTGACCCTGAATAACTGTTTCTGGAAGTGCATTGTCTTCTAATTAACTGTCTCTTTTTAAGTACTATGCTTTATTTTCATGCTTATATTTCCCTGTCAAGCAGATACACTGGACAGGCCTGAATGTCACTGAGCAGTGTTGAAATACTGTACAGGATATATTGTTGAGAGAAACAGTTTAGTACCTTGGAGCTCCTCTGAGTTGATTTGCTGATATAACTCAACAGGATGTTAAGCAGCTCCTGTAGAAATCCTCTGGTCATCTCCTCACCACCTGAAGCTGGGAGCAGGTCTGCGCGTGCGCACACACGCACACACGCACACACACACACACACACACACACACACTTCTTTCAAATGACAGTTGTCTGAAAATGGAATGCGTTTGACTATATTTAGTTTACAGAAGCTTTACAAAGCTGGCAGGAAAGAAGACATTACTCATACCGTTGAAACAGAATTAAAGTGTCATTTTACCATCTGGGTTTCACTGAAATCACTGTCTCATAGAAATCATGTTCATATAATTCTTATCACCTGCAGCAAATATGTTTTAACAGCAATATAATGCCGCTCACATTACATTGCTTTTCAAGAATGAGGAAACATTTTTAAGGTAAGCAAGTTGCAAAATGTTAGCTGGATGCAGGTTATTGAAACAGAATGGATTAAAAATTTGTGTAGAGAATTGCATCATATTTTCAACCTAATACTATGAGGAGACTACAGGTTGATCATCTAATTCTTTATTTAAATTTTGATTTTGTCTGTCATTACCTGTGCCAGTTGGCCTAATTTACTTTAAAGGAACAGTGTGTAAGATTTAGTGACATCTAGTGGTGATTATTGAAGATTGCAACCAGATAAAACTTCATCCACGTGAACTCCCAGTTAGGATTCTTTCAGTGATCAGGAGGTTTTTACCAGGAGCCAACCTATTCACAGAGGCCTCTACCTCTCACAAAAAAAAACACTGAAAAGCTCGTTCACATTACAAATGATTGATGATGATGTTTCTTTTATGCAGTTTGGCTTGTCGCAGACGCGTCACTAGCCCAGCACCTCGTCGCTGTCCGATGAAAAACACGTATCTCCACTTTGATGATTTTGATTTTCTACGCGCTTTGATGGACACTTCTGACACCCAATGGAGATATGTGTTGAATAGATGATGTAATAAAACATCTTTCCATTGGTCATTTGGATACCCAACGCTAAAGGTTGCTAGGGAATATTATGGATACTCCATGTACTGTAGAAAGTCAAAATCTTCAAAAGTGGAGATATGTATTTTTCTCTAAGTTAAGATCCAGACATTCAGGAGGTTTTACTGTGAGTCAACTTACCCACAGAGGTCTCCTCATCTCCAAACAAACATACCAGTGATTTAAAGTGATTTAAATTTTCAGAGTTGCCAAACAGTGGTACTGCAATTTTTGGGTTCTGTCACATGATGTCATTGAGCCCAAAAATACTTTTTCCCATTGACTTATATTGGGAAAGAGACTGTAAATCAGTGGATACATTTTTTTGAGCTTCACAACTCACGTAAAATGACTCGTTTCATTATCAAGATTTAATTCATTTGGTGTGATAACATTTGGAAAGCCTAAAAGAGCCACAAGGTGAAATTATTTCATCCCCATTCAAGTTAGCAGGGAGCTTAACCAGAAGTCAGCTGCTCGGCTGGTGGAAGTTCGGGCACCGTAAGTGCGCCTGCTGTATGGGCCCAGATATGCAGAGGCAGCACCAATCAACCAGGTAATTTTATACCACAGATACGGACCATTTTTCACCAACTTTCACAGGAATGAATGGGACCCCGCTGCCAATGCTGTACCTGCCATAGATGTAAAAAGAGAAGTGGATACAGCACTGGAGGCGAGGCCCCATTCATTCCAATAGAAGTTGCTCAGTGGCACATAAGGCCAAAAACTTCCAGCTGCCGCATAAAAAATTACCCGGATGATCAGTGCTGCTTACACATCATTGGGCTAATAGAGTAAGCATACTAGAGACTTCTGGTCATTCAAGCTGACTACTTCTGGTGTAGCCCTCCGCTAATTTGGATGTGGATAAAACCATTAAATCATGTGGCTCTTCTAGACTCTCCAAATATTATCAGACTGAATGGATTCAATTCTGATAGTAAGACCTATAATTTTACAGGGGTTGTGACGCTCAGAAAAATGTATCCACTGATTTACAGTCGTCTCTGTCATAATGTAAGTCTATGGGCTCAATGGGATCATGTGACAGACCTAAAACTTATAATTCCACTGTTTGGCTACTAAGAAAATGGACTTCAAAGCCCAAAACAAGCTTCCAGGCTATTGTTCATGCATCACTTGTCTACTGTGGAGCATTCATGACTATCCAGCTGTGTGACCTAAATGTCTGTAGGTAGCTTGAGCTACAGATTTATTAATAGTAGGTGTTTGAGGTACTATGTAACTATGTAGTACTCTGTTTTACCAACTACAGTATTAACATTTTCCAGCTTCTGTTATGTGACATGGCCCAAAATCATTTTAGATATGAGCCCAAAACTAGCATTTTATGACCCACTGAAGATGCATTAAGTTTGGTTTACAGTCATCCTCTGGTTTGAGCCTCAATAACAGAACTGCTGAAAGACAGGAATGTCCACAACACCTTAACATGCTTAATATGATCAGTTTACAACTTGATTGTGTTTGTACACCAGTCAAGGAGCATGTGACAAATACAAGCCTCTAGTCCTGACTGCCCCTCAACCTTAGCTCTCACCTTTGCTGTAGATGTTGCTGAAGTCAGCAGGTGTCTGCCGTCTGTGTCTGACTGCTGCTGAGTCGTCCTGCTGTTTGTCCCCCCCAGCTGATTTATTGATGATTCTGTCTGAAAGCACAAATCATATGTTTGTCAGCAAATATGTCTTAGCTAAGTCTATGGGAACAATCATACTGTATCTGATCTGAATAAAATGATGTGTATTGTTGTGTATTGTGTGTGTTGTATTATTTGCCAGTGTCAAAGACAAATTTCCATTTTATGCAAATCTAATGGACAATACAGTCATCTGAATCTGAACTGGTTGACAGCTTGTCTGCCAGACCTCAGTTTTAGGGCATATTATGTCAAAACTTTCTGGAACCAACAGAAATGTGCCCGTAGCACCAAGTATGGGAATTTGTCAAGTACAGAAAGTTGACATTAAGCGTCATACGTTGACTGCTTGTGTTCACATTTGTCTTCATTTTTTAATGAATAAAGGTTTTGTAGAGAAGTAACTTCTATATTCCTTCGAGAAAGGCATAAAAAAAGGGAACAGTAAGGTGTGGAACAGTAAAACTTTTCTCCTCTAGCACACTGTTTGGCTAGGACTGCACTCACTCAGTGGTACAACTCTACCAGTAATCACCTATTCACCATCGAGGGGGACCATTTTCAGTCGATATCATCTGTGTTTCAACCTTCCAGGGGCATTGTGGGGGAAGAAACTTGGAAATTTGAACAGCTAAACTGACCATTGTAGAGGTGGCATATGATTGAGATACACACAAGAAAGGCAAACAAACTATGACTTTTTTATGTCTTCTTTATGATATAATATGAGACTGTTTTTATGACATATTTTACCATGATGTGATTTGTTAGATACCACTGTACTTTCACTTTTTTATGACTTTTTAATGACTAACTATCAACATTGTTTAACAGTGCTAAATAGCTGAAGTGGCAGAGCATCATTCCTGTGCACTCTGGCAGCACTACACCCTTGCTCTGCTCTAAACACTCCAGCCTGTTCTTTTTTTGTTCCAGAAATGTTGCTTAAGCAGTGCTCAAACATTGACATAGTTTTCCAGCTTGAACATGACACACCTAAAAAAAAAAAAAAACAGTCTACACACAAAGGCATACTAGTCTGCTGCAGAGCCATGTACACAGCTCTGGCAATGAGAAAGGACTCTGTTGCCTATTTTTAGCAGGTTTACCCATGTTTCAAAAACTGTGTACAGGGGCTAGATTTGATGGAAAATGGGTATAAGATCACTGTCTGCAGTGGAAACGCAAAACAGATTTACGATTTAGGTTCCTCTGGGTACTGGAAATGCAGCTAATATGCAGCCATCGTACAGCAAACTTTGAAGACCTTTATTTCAAAATCACAGCTCAGTTATTGTGTTATGTGAATAGTCATTATGTAATGTGACTGATTTTGCTTAATATTTGGAGTACAAAACACAATACTGATATCATTAAAAAGCCAAAATTTCTCTCTTTCTAACACTTTATAAAACTAGATTTTTTATTGATAGATTGGAGGGGACATTTTGAGACACCTGCCAAGCTGCAATCCACTGTGCGAGAAAGACAAACAACAAAACCAAAGCTTGACATTATTGTGTTCTCAGCAGTTCTCATTGCTTTTTTTCCACCGGGAATAGTGCCATGATACGTGGTTATTTTTTTTACTGAGACATTGCTGCTATTCCAGCAGGGATCGTGCCCCAAAAACCAAGTATTTTAAACCAAAACATCATCTTTTCTGAACTATGACTGAGTGTTGTTTGTGCTTAAACCTAACCATAAATTAACCACAGCAGTGTTGAAACATCTGCTATATGATAATGTGCTAATGAAACATATCTGTGGTTTGTAGGCTGTACAGTGTCAACATTTTTTGGAGAGTGGGTTGAGCTAACAGTTCTTTTCATCATCAATGAAACTCCTAACTATTTTCTCAATTATTTTTATTGGTTGTTATGTCCATAGCAAAAACATGGACTCTAGGTGATTTTTTTCAAATGTCTGTTTTGTTCGATTGACAGTTTAAAACCCAAAGATGTTCAGCATACAGTGAGTGTGTTTAAATGGACATGAATACACTGTTTGTGATCAGGTTTTTGGAGTATCCTGTTTATGCGTCTGAGCATGTAAACACCATATTCTGTTTATGAAAATCCTGAAGCTTGCTGGAGTACTCTGAAAGAAACCAGAATGTATACGAGAAATAAGAATAACCTAGTTCTTCAGTGCTCATGTGAACACTATATCCCAATTATGATCATAACCAGGATAAGCCCCATAAATGGGTTATCCATGTCCATGTAATCACTCTCAGATTATAAAACAGAGGAAAACAGAAAATATGCATATTTGGAGAAGCCAGAACGAGCAAATGTTGGACATTTTTGCTTGAAAGATTACTCAAACAGATAAATTAATTGTGAAAATAGTTGTTAACTCAAGATGTCAAGGTAGTCTACTCTGACTTTCTGATGACCTTCACCTGTCCCACTGATCATCTGAGTCTTCCAAGGTTATTTCAAATCAAATATGCTGTCTGTCTGTCTGTCTGTCTGTCTGTTCTCTCTATCACTCTATCTTTCTATCAAGGGCACATCAAGGGCATTAGTGGTCAGGATATTTATCTCTTAAACACTTTGCATATTATTCAAATGGATAGAAGTACAATATTTTAATGATCAGCCACCAATGCTGCTTACTATAGTATGAACTGAAGTTAAAGTACATTGAAATTTAAATTTCTTCTTCTTTTTTTTTACTTTAAATTAAATTTCTCATAAAGTAATTTTATTTTTCTCTTTTTTTTTTTTTTTTTTCAAATGTGTGTGGGGTGGGTGGATACTGCAGAACATTTCTGAATTCCATGACAGTGTTGATATTTTATAATATTTTAGAAAGTTTAAAGTCACTGTCGAACTGTTGGGAAATGAGCTGCTGTTCATAATGTCTGCAGTGATTTCATTACTTCACTGTTTTCACTGAGGTGTAATTTCTGTCTGATAAAATAATTGTAAGCATCAAACACGTATAAACATCAAGTGACTACATGATTGCATTTACAAGGCTGTTTCCACTGTGCATTTGAAATCTATTCCTTCTGGCACTTCCACTTTAGCTGGAATTCTAACTACTGTCATTGCTTACACTGGAACTGACAATCAACTACTTTTCATTTTGTAGTTTAATGAGAGATTAACTGCCTTCAGAGCTAATATTTGACACTTCATCTCTCCATATATTTCAACTTCAATTCTCAAACTTAATTCAAATTCTTTTTTTTTTTTTTACTTTATTTTATATTGTATTTTTACTGCTTCATTATTCCAGGTTGTTGAAGACATGCTTTCAAACAGCAGAGCTGTTATGCATTATACAGTTCATCTAAAGGCTTAAATCACTGCACAGTTCTGGTTAATTCACATTTACACTTTACTGTGTATTATACAGAGTCATCACTCTTACCTGGCAGCTGTAAGAAATCCATATCAATACAAATCAGTTCTTCAAAGATGGTTCACAGCAATTTAGTTGATTTCCACTATAACTACTCTTTTGATTTCATTGAATCCTCTTTGCTAGAAATACTCTCTGTAGGTAAACCTGGCAGCCTGATAGTTGCTTAGAAGCCTCCGACAGTAATTCATCCAATCTGAGAAAACAGACAGTGCAGTGTCAGGCTTCTGCATTTAAAGGACAGCAGGTAAAGGGAGGTGTGGTCTGCAGCCAGCTTTTGTCCCTGAATAGCAGAAAGCAAAGAACACCTGATGCTTTAGTTATGTATTATGGTGCCATGCCAAGCTATGAGTGTTTCTCCAGCTCAGTGTACAGTGTTATGTGGAGGTCCACCCAAATAATACAAGAAAAATAACACCAAAAACAAAAACATATTTTCTCACTTGCCCTTTGTTCTATCCAGCAGTGCATGAAGTTAGTTGGACCAGACTTTGAGGTATTCCTCCCAGAGTTTTCTGCCTCCATTCCCATACAATGGAAGAGAAAGGCATTTTGCTGGTGTTTTTCACAGCAGTGAACATTTTGATATTTAAGCATTCACATTTTTAAAAAGTCAGTGTTTATGTGTCTTTTCACCCTGTTATGCTGGATAATACGCTGTGTCCATATACTCAGCACAAAGTCAAACATGTTCTCAGTGGATTTTGTCCCTTATCATTGATTCTGTTTGTGATATTCATAGACAGGAGCTCTAGGTGCAGCCAGGAGAATTTTAGTGTTCCATTTGGGGACCTCAGAATTGCATCTCTGCTTTTTGCAGATGATGTGGTTCTGTTGGCCTCATCACACCGTCACCTTCAGCATGCACTGGGGCAGTTTGCAGCCCAGTGTGAAGCGGCCAGGATGAAAGTAGCTACCTCCAAGTCTGACGCCATGGTTCTCTGCCAGAATGCGATGGACTGCCCACTCTGTTTTGGGACAGAGTTGCTACTCATAGCAAAGGAGTTCATGTATCTCAGGGTCTTGTTCATGAGTGAGGGTGGGATGGAGCATGAGATGAATATGAGGTTTGGTGCTGCGTCTGCAGTGATGCAGGTGCCACACTGGACTGTCGTAGTGAAGAGAGAACTGAGCCGGAAGGCAAAGCTTTTGATTTATCAGTCCATCCATGTTCCAACCCTCACCTATGGTCATAAGCTTTAGGTACTCACCAAAAGAATGAGATCATGGATACAAGCTGCTGAAATTTGTTTCCTCCATAGGGTGGCTGGTCTCAGCCTTAGAGATATGGTCGCCTGGGCGCCTCATATTTGAGGTTTTCCAGGCATGTCCAACTGGTAGGAGGCCCCAGGACAGAGCCAGAACATTCTGGTTGGATTACATATCTCCTTTTGCCTTTAAACACCTCGGGATCCCTCAGGAGGAGCATGAAAACGTTGCTGGGGAGAGGGACATCTGGAGTACTTTGCTCTGCATGCTGCCCCACAACTCCACTGGATAAGAGGATGAAAATGGATGGAGATAATTCAGATTTATGTTTTTTGCAGTTTTGTTGAAGTAAAACTTTAAGCAGAGGTTTCAAAACTTTTTATAGGTGCCACATGGAGAGGAAACAGTATAACCATGGGCCATGTGCCTTTTCATTTAAAATTTTATTTTAATCACTTTGTGCTGTACATGTGAATCTGCAGTAAGATTATTATATAATGTTATCTATATACCTGCTGATGTGTATTACAAACTCTGATGGTTAAAATTGAAATTCATTGGGATTTTTTTAATTTATTTTTTTTCATTCGAGAGAGTGAAAGGGACCTGAGTTGCAGAGACATCTATATAAATCACTCAGGATTGCTCACTTCAACAAGGTTGTAAACTTCAGTGTTGTCACTCTGGATCCTGATGTTTTTAATCTCTCTGTGCATCTGTCCCAACAAGTAGCTGTGAAGCTAACTTACTCCACTGATAATGTTCATTGCATACTCATTGGCTGAAAATGAATAATGATAGGACCACCTCTTCAGTATCAGTAGTTAAAGGTGAGAGGCTTTAAAAGTACACCTGATGAGTTACACGTGGGTGTTGATGAGTGTCAGCGTTCATGTCTGGAGTGCATTTTTGTGATCTGAGCAATAACAAAGAAGGAGCCTATGGGGAGATGAAGTGACAACCAGCCGCCTTCTAGTTGCAGATAAAACAACAACAACAACAACAATAATAATTACAATAATAATAGTAATAATAACTTTGATATTTCATATTTATTTCAAATTGTAAAAAGAAAAGACATGAGCATACCAACAAGCAGACAGACAGAAAGAAAGTAGTATTTACAAATAATGAAAAGCTTCATGAAAAGCAATTGTTAGTTTATAGTTACTTTGATTTACACATTTGAAAAGGAGTGGAAGTGTAAACTTATTAAATCCCACCCCTTCTCCATAATTGAGTCATGAGTGAAATGAAACAGACAACTTCCTCACATAGATAAACCTATACCTAAGATTTTATACTAAATATACCATTGTTATTACCTTTTAACTTTGTCGCACAAAAACAACCCATACAACAGTAATTACCAAATATATATCTTACGAAAATCTATCTATGAATTACCATATTATGACTTACAAGTATGACATGACTTACAAGTATAAACCAGTCTAAATGTATGATGTATATAATACCAATTGCCTTTGCCTTACAAAAGAAATATTGATATGAAAACAACATATATATCTTCATCAACTTGTCCTGTTATCTTTTAATATTTCAATAAGTGAACATGTGAATTACACAAAGTATGAATTACACTAATACATGCGTGTACACTATTACCCATAAATGAATAAATACTTATTAACATATTAATATATTGTTAATTATCCCTGCGATAGTCTTGACCTGCTTCACTTTGTTTAAAACTGAAATGCTTGTTGACAGTTTAGTGTGTACGTGTTTGATGTATGACTTTCAGCTGATTTTCTCATTGTCACTCCAAGAAATTTGATTTCATGCACCTTTCATGCACCACCTTTCAATGTTTACCCCATACCTGAATCTGTATTTGTGTGTTTCACCCACAGTTATCAAATAACATTATTTAGTTTTGTTCAAGTTTAATGATAATTTGTTTCTATAAAACCAAATTTTTAACTTACACATTTCTCTACTAATATCCCTTAACATTTGAGGCAAATTCTCTCTAGAGCAGAAAATATTTATATCATCAGCAAACGATACCAGTTTCAAAACATTGGATACTTTACATACGTCTTCAACATAAAGGATAAACAATTTAGGGCCCAACACTGACCCCTGGGGGACGCTACAAGTAATGTCCAAACATGATAGAACTCTCCCAGCACAAATTGTTGTCTTCTACTTAAATAATATTTTTTTTTTTTTTGTGATCTATAGAGTGTGAAAATTCTTCAGTTGATTCTATTAATGCGAGTGTCGATCTGAATCCATCCTGGGTGTCAGTGAGCAACTTGTGCTTTTCTATGAATTTGTCTAATCTGCCATTAAAGACTTTTTCTAGAATTTTGGAGAATTGTGGAAGTAAAGAGACAGGTCTGTAATTTGTGAAGTCATGTTAGTTCCCAGTTTAGTACAGCGGTATGACTTTAGCTATTTTCTTTCTTTTTTTTTTTTTTGTTTGGAAATGAATCGGTCTGGAATGATAAGTTGCAGATGTATGTTAATGGTTTTGAAATCCCGTCAATAATCTTTTTCATTAATGTCATATCAGTTTCATTATAATCAGAAGATCTTTTGTTTTATACATTTTTTTTTAACAATATCCAGTGTTTCTCTCTCATCCACTTCTGTAAGAAACATAGAGCTGGGATTTCTATCCATCAACTTATCATTCCCTTCTTCAGATGTCCCTGGATTTTCCCTGTGAGCTCAGGTCCAGCACTTACAAAGAATTTATTAAAACTCTTAACCACATCATTCATATTATAAACTTCCTTATTATTATCAACGAAATACTGAGGATAATTCATTTGTCTATATCAATTTTTTTAATACTGTTAGTATGTCCAATATTCCTCTAATATTGTTTTTATTATCATTTAATAATTTCTAATAGTATTCTTTCTTGCTTGTTCTCATAACATTAGTTGGGCTTATTTTTATATTAATTTGCCTCTTTAGTTTTGTGTTTTATAAAATCTCTTGAGTGAGTGATCGTTTTGCTGTCATTGTGTTGCACATTATAAAGTGATGGGGCAAGTAAAGAGGGGCTTTGTGATTACGAATCAAAAGGGATTTAGGAGAGGCAGGACCACAATGGACCCATTTCTGTGTTTAGAAGATGAGGTGAGAAAAGCCCCGGCCAGCAAAGAAACTGTGGCTGCAGTGTGTTTTGATGTGGAAAAAGCATACAATGGTAATGGGTGGGGCAGGTAAGACGTGCTGGAAAGTCTTGCATGTGGGTGGGGAAAACAATCTGGCAAAGAGTGTGTGCTGGAGAGGTTTAAATACCATGCTGATTGGCTGATGAGCTGCAGCTGTGGAGGCAGGTGTGTGGAATGGGGTGATCAGGTGAGAGTGGCTGGCAGGAGTGGAAAAACACTGGGAGAGCAGGGGAGCAGAATGCAGGCTGTGACAACAATATGTTATGGAGAGGAGGATTGTTCATCAAGTGACAGTGAAACATTGTCAACTGGATTAGGGATTTTCCAAGTGGAAGGTCAATTCAGGTCAAAATAGGATCAGAGCTCTCAGAAAATCATGTTGAGGAAACTGGCATGCCCCAAGGGAGTGTTATAAGTACTACAATATTCTCAGTGATGATAAATGATTTGAAAGTTTACTCTCAGGCATTAGGAGGTCTCTGCATGCTGATGATTGGGCTTTGTGGAAGAGGAGAAGAAATGCAGATCATGTTGGCCTGGTTAAGAAACCACAGGAAGGTATAAATCATGATGTAAAAAACTAAAGTTATGTTCTTCACAAATAAGAAAATTAGGGAAGGACTAAATCTAAAGTCATGTGGAAATAATCCAGAGAGAGTTGAATGCTTTCAGTTTTTTGGGAGTACAGTGTGACCAATGCGATAGTAGTCTACATCAGAAGTTTAAGCAGAAAAGAAGAAAAGCAAGGAAGATATCAATGTCATAAGGTCTCTGTCAGGGTTAGAATGGGAATCTGATTCAAATACGCCTATACATGTCGCACTTATTCTGGATTATTATTAAGCCTGAGGGAGGCAGTAATGCAATTTAAAGATGTCAACTGCCAAAAACCCCAAAGAAATTAATTATGCCATCCACAGACACTAAAGGAAATTAAAGGAGAAACCTTAAAAAAGTAACACAGTGGACAATAGTGTAAAGATACACTGATCATCACCAGTGCAAGATATTCATATTTACAGGTGGTTCAAAAGAACCAGAGACTGGGCATGTTGGTGCTGCATTCTTTGTGCCTCATTGTGAAGTAACTGTTAAAAAGAGAATATAAGACCATCTGCCAGTGATTACAGCTGAATTCATTAGAATATTATTAGCATTACAATGGGTAGAGAGAATAACAGTGTTGCAATTGCCTTTGATAGCTTGTCAGTGCTTTTGAGCATTGGGTCTTGAAAGTCATCATGCAGACAAGATATCACGTATGAACTTTATCATATGCTGCTCAAGCTACATTGCAGGGGATTGATATCTCCTTCCTTTGGGTTCCTGCTCAAGTAAGGGTGGAATGAAATGAGAAAGTATATTGGCTGGACAATCACTATAATGACAATTATTGGATATGCAAAAACCACTGAGTAAAGCAGAGGTTGAAACTATCATGAAGGACTGCATGCAGGGAAAAAAAGGAATAGCCTATTGGGACTTAAGTGACACAGGAAGACATCTGTACAGTATTCAAAAACATGCAGGCGTTGGTAGATTTCTGTCTGAGTATAGGACACAGACACACAGGATAAAATGAAAGCCTCCATAGAATAGGGAGGCATCCTACTGGAAAGTGTACACACTAATAAACTGGAAACAATCAAACATGCACTTGTAGACTGCATCAGATATGATGAAGAAAGATGGGAGTGAATAACAGGATTAACTGAGTAATGGCACAGTATTACATTAGCGAATCTACGAGGAAAGACATCAAGGAAGGAAGCTTCTATTTAATTATTTAAGAATAATTGAGAGAATTTAGTTTTTTTTTCTTGCCAATCTACTGCTTCGCACCCCAATCCAGTAGGTGGCGGTAATGTAATGCACCTGAAAGCTGGTTTGCCAACTGCCATTACACTCAGAGAAGAAGAAAAAGAAGAAGCAGCTGGCCTGGGCGGAGCTCCAATGAGGAACCACAACAACATAACGTCGTCAGAAATATCAATGTTAGATTTGTAGAAATGCATTTTATCCTCCCCACGTTCAGTCCCTAAGTGAAGTGTCTGAGGTAACGTTCATATTTTATCTTGGGCTTGTACAATGAGCTTGTTTTACAGGCGTCGAGATAGTGTTAGCCTTTTCCGTTCGTTGTTAGCTTAGCTTATGCTGTTAAATTTAACGAGCCGGGAAGTTTAAGTTAACGTTTATTAGTAGTGTTAAGCAGTGTTTTCATTTTACAGTATATGTCACAATAGTTTATCTAGCTGCTGTGCACAAGTTGTCAAAATAATAACTAGCGTTACGCCAGCGTTAGCAAGTTAACCGCTGGCTTGCTAGCTGTCACTAACTTAGATTACCACACAGAACGAATGTTACTTGACACTGCCCTACTCTAAATCTAAAGAAGCGAGCTAACAATGTAACAAAAAGCTGAATGGCTCTAAGAATTTTTTGACAAAGACTGTTGCAACTGTCCTATGCTCTCCGGTCACATTTTGTCCAGTGACCTGTGTTAACTGTGGAGAAAAGAAAAAGTTACAATGTGAATCTGCTAACTTATGACAGGAGTAGACTCAGCATGAACTAAATACTGAAGGTTATAATGTTAATAGCTGCAGTGTTCAAACACTAACGAGGTGTGTTCAACCTGAGGAATATCGCTGTTTCTGTATATTGTCTTACAATTGCTTTGATGCTCAACAGTGAAATTGCTGTTGGCTGTGCATGGGAAAATGGAGCTTTCAGTCACCACATCGAATTGATTGCTGTGCAACAGTATCTCCATGGGGACACTGGAATTGTTGCTGAACATTTTGTATTAGTTTTGAGACACATTTTGCCAGACCATTTTTAATCTATTGATGTGACAGTCATAAAAGTAAAAGAAATCTTGAACAAAGCGTTATAATCTCTCACTGACACCAACAGTATGTCATTGATGGTGTCTTTTAATGTATCTTAATTATTCTTTTTCAGCTCAAGAGTGTTTGCATGAAGCCTTTGGATACGACTGGTACTTAATACTACTGACCAACACTATGGAGGAGACGAGCCGGGAAGCGGTTGCCACGGCAGTGCAGCGTGTGGCAGGAATGCTGCAGCGATCTGACCAGCTGGACAAGGTGGAGCAGTACAGAAGAAGAGAGGCACGCAAAAAGGCCTCTGTGGAGGCCAGGCTGAAGGTGATGTGTTAACAGACAGTGCAGTATAGTTCTGTACACACTTCTCCATTTTACACATCTATTCACTCACTGCAAAAACATTTGCTTTCAGTGAAATGTCAGCAAATAGTCAGTCATCTCAAGATGTCAACAGTTAAATATGCAGAGGTAATCCATTTAAAAAATAGAAAAATAAATGAATAAAACAAGCAGAACATGAACTGCAGCAATTAGTCAACAGTCCTGTTTATCAAAATTGTTGTTGATTTAGTTTCAGTTGAATCAGTAGTTAGGTTTTCTTCATCTTGAGCAAAAGCGCTTAGTTTTATGAAAAGACCACCTTTCCAGCAGTGAAATACTTCTTTAACTTTAGCTTAATTTTAGTTCTGGTTGTAAAAAACACTTTTATGCACTCAATAAATATATTTCTCTCATATTTTGGTTGCAATTTTTTTAATTCTGGCTTACTGTATGTTCACACCAAAAGCTGCCAGAGCTGCAAAGGTGACAGGTCTAATTTATTTTCAATGGATAGTGGCGACCAGAGGCGTTTTGAGCTGCAAAAGCAATGAGCGGCGGCGTTTGGCGAATTGAGCTGGAAAGGAAAGTTGAAGACTGGTTAACTTTATGCAAATTAGCTATGACGCATTTGAGCTGCAAACGACCAGCAACCAATCGAAATGTAGATGTCCATCGCTTGTGTGGAACACCGCTTGTGTTGAACCCAGAGAACATCCTTGGAAACTTTTAGTTCCTACCACACATTCGTTCCTACTTCAAAACAAGCAGCAAGCTGTCAAACTGATCTACGTTCAGCCTGAAGTAGCGCTGGAACCTCTCCCCATCCAGCCGCAGCTTCCGCACCAGCCGATGATATTCCCCGTGCTGTTCACGGCCCGGGAGGATATCGTGAACCCAGACCTGACGGCGGTGCAGGTACCACACGGCAGCACAAATTACAAGAGTGTCTTCTTCCATGTGGAATCGATTGTTATTAGTGGGAATGCAATTAATTTGCTCTCCTTACCACCAGTTTAACTAATCGCACTGTAGGCACTCGAACCCAAACCACTGACAGTGTTTGCCCTAGGTTTACAGCTTTGGGGGGGGAATAACAAATCAAAAATGTTTGCTCATAATTGGTTCGGGTTCGGCCCACTTAACATGCTGCTGTGTTGTGCTACGGTGTATTCAAGTGCTGGAATTTGTGTGGAATTTATGTGACAACGCCTGAACGCACACAGGCAGTGTGTGTTTCATGTTTAATGTCAGACATATTTAGACTTTTTGTTCTGTTTTCATTGTCCAAACTTGAAAGTTTCTGTACTCAGGCAAATGCACAAAGTCACATTTCTGTGCTCCAGCCAGTAACCTGCTTTGTGGCTCCTTTAAATTAAAGCATAATCGAACGTTCAGAATGTGAGGTCATGAGCGACTTGAGCTGCTTTCACTGCCACAAATATTTCACCAGCGGCGCTGCTAGAGCGAATTCAGCTATTTTGCTGGTGTGAACGTACAGTTAATAAGCACTTATTTTCCAAGATAACTAAACACTAACAGATTTGAACAAATTTAGTGACCAAGAGAGAAAAATATTTATTGATTATATAAAAACGCGTCAATCTTTAACTAAAACCTGTGAAAAATGGGAGCAAAAAGAAAAGTGTTGCATATAATGCTTTAATGTATTCAACGGTGACCAAGCATACATGGTAATTTGACACATACTCTGTAAGAAAGCAAGCATTTATCATATCCCATACCACAATTTTATTATTGACACAAAGTGTAATAATTCTAACTTTTCTTGATGGCCCCTGATGTCCTTCAGGCAGCCATCCAGTCCCAGCTGGATGGTGTTCGCACTGGACTGACCCAGCTGCACAGTGCCCTGCTGGATGTCAAAGACATCCAGGGCTCACTGGCTGATGTGAGTAAAGACTGGAGGCAGAGCATCAACACCATAGAGAACCTGAAAGATGTCAAGGATGCTGTAGTCCAACACAGTCAGCTGGCCTCAGCTGTGGAAAACCTTAAAAACATTTTCTCTGGTAAGTTTAGTTCAACCCCACCTAAAAGATGTCAACCATTGTGCATCCCATCACAGGCAATTTAGTGTCACTGTAGAAACATCTCAGGCTTTAAGCAGGTTTGACCCAACAAGCAGTCTTTAAAGTTTAACTGGACTCACAGAAAGCTTCTCCCCTGTATACTTTGCTGTGTGTACAGTTCCAGAGATTGTGACAGAGACGCAGCAGCTGATAGAGCAGGCCGAGCTGCTGCAGGCCCACAGGAAGCTGATGGAACTGGAGTGTTCACGTGATGACCTCATGTATGAACAGTACCGTATGGACAGCAAGAACACCAGTGACATGAACCTCATCTCCATTTACTTTGAAGATGTAAGTTTAAGTGATAGAGGTTCAGAGTGTCATAGCATATTTGTGAAAGAGATGAATCTCATACACATCATCAACACCATTAGTGACACACCAAGGGACTCTTTTCTCTAACCAGTCACTCACCCTGATACAAACTCTGTTCATTGTCCAAGAGAGAAAACTGATCTGATACCAGTGCTGTTTTCTTGCTATTTGTCCTTTTTACATTTCACTGTAAAGTTACTGTGAAGTTGTCTTTGTTGCAGAAGGATCTTGTATTGTAAACTGCAGTGAACAGTGTCGTTTTGCTGCAGGAAACATACTAAATCAGTTTAAACTAAATTTGCAAACAATGAGCCTTATTGTTTCACAGTTATAAGCACACGTGTATATGTTTTTGAGCTGAGTTTGTGGTTAGTTAAAGGTGGTTTACCTTTCTGATTGTATTCTATCTAAGATATTTTTAGTTCTTATGTAACCACAAAGGCCAAAGCTTTTAGGCAGCCGTTTTTCATTCTCTGTTCCCTTCCAGGTTCAAGGGTTGTCAGATGAGCTGGCCAAGCAGTTATGGATGGTACTGCAGAGGTCCATGGTTACAGTCCGTCGTGACCCTACCATGCTGGTGTCAGTGGTTCGCATCATTGAGCGGGAGGAGAAGATTGATCGACGTATGGTCGACCGTAAGAAGCAGACTGGGTTTATCCCACCTGGGCGGCCCAAACGGTGGAAGGACAAGATGTTCGAGGTGAGAGGAGGGATGAAGGATCAGAGTAATGCTCTTTAATACTCAAAGTTATAAAAGATATTACTTGAGCAAGTAGAATAAGGTTTATTATCTCTTTGTACTCTTTAAGGGTTGCCCCAAGGTTGAGCATGATTGAGAACCTAGTTTGAGGACCGTTGTTTTTCGTCATCTGACTCTTCCTCGTCTTCTTAGTTTCTTCTTCCTTATCCAACTTTTTTTCTCTCTTTTTATTTTCCAAACCCTTTTTAGGGTCCGGGCAGCTAAGCTGCCAGGACACTATTGTAATCCTAGGTATTCTTCTTCTTCTTTCTTCTTCCGAGGAAATCATACTTCCCATGGGTGAAAACTCACCAAACTTTGCACAAAGGTCCAGTCTCATGCCAGATATCCTCAGCTGTAAACTCAAGCCAGTAGTCCTGATGGTGGCGCTACAGCAAGCATCTAAAGTTAAAAACTTTGAAAATTCATAACAAATCAACCACACGTGCTACAACTTCACAACTTTCATCACACTGTAGCCCCAATACTGAAGAAACTTTTGTACATTTAAACCTATTATTATGAAGTTCATCACTCTGTTTTTTTTCAAAAACTGTAAAACTTCTTAAAAACTTCTCCTCCCACAATTTTTGCTCAATTGACACCAAACTTGCTACAGAGCATCTTCAGACTGTCCTACAAAAACTACGTTTCTCAGATTTTTGATTTATCAAAAATTGAGCCTACAGTGCATCAAAATGTTTGACTGTAAACGGTACTGTAAACATACATGCAAATTCTTGCTAAATAAATCTTCAATGTTTATGAAAAAAATGACAAAATTCTAGAGTCATGGTAGATGATGTGTGGCAAATTTCAGAATTTTATCTCAAAAACTGAATTTTTGACAGCATTTTGAATTTTGCTCTAATGTGAACAATTGGAGTCAATATAAAAATGGCAATTTTAAACATCAGTTTTTCACTTATAGAGCAAATCAATCATTGTTACAAACAAATTACCAACATTTCCATGCTGTCTAGATGCAATATGTGTATTTTCAGATTTTTGTTTCAATAACTGAATTTTTTACAGTGGTTTGAAATCTGCTTTTCCATGCATGGACGGCTGATAAACCTGCACGTCTGGCTTAGTCAATTTGTGAAGCTACACATGAATTGTCACTGACTAATTAGCTCAGTGAGATAGAAATTGATTCTTAGTCTCAGAGGTTGTGAGTTCAAGCCTCAGCTGATGCAAAAGGCAGATTGGGTTGCTAAATTCCTAAATGTCTTCCAATTCTTCTGCTTGTTGCTCAGAATTGCCTAAAAATGCCCGGACCTGACCCATCGCTGCGCAGCAGCTATACTTCTTCCTTTTTCTTCTCTCCAGACAACTCTTCTTCCACTTTGCCTTCTAACTCTTCTTGTTCTTGATCTTTTCATCCAACTCTTCTTCCAGTTTTCCTGAGACTATATGGAGGTTGCTTTAAGGCTGATTCAAAGTAATGTTTACCATCATGAATGACAGGCCTTGGTCTAACTATCACATTCTCAGTGTTGAACATGACTGTGTTTGTGGAACATGTTAACACCACTTAAGCCCAGTATACACTGTACGATTTTTGACCGGATTTGACCTGATTTTTGAGACGCTCAGGCCGGATTTCCGCCTTGTCGTGCGTCTTTTGCCGTGCAGTGTACAGGGGGGGGGGGGCAAGGGCCGATCATCTGTTCCAGAACCGCGGTCGGACGGTCGGATGACTTTCTGACATGTCAGAAATTTTGGTCGGCCGGCACAGACATTCGCACAGTTGAAGCAAGAAATTTTGGTCGGCCGGCACAGACATTCGCACAGTTGAAGCAGAGCCACGAGCCGATTCACCAATGTCTGTGCCTTTATCCCTCACTGCGCCTGTGCGAAGACATAGATCACCATGGCGACGCGTCGGTGGACTGTAAATATGGAGGCCAGGTTGGTTGAGCTGTGGCAACAGTATGAGTGCCTGTTCGACGTTTCTTCTTCCACCTACCACGACCGCTATCAACGAGAGAAACGCTGGCAGGAGATAGCCAATATTCTTCAGCTGCCTGGTAAGTTTTTTCTGCTCTCATTTTCAAGCAAGCGCAACAAACATACAAGCTAGTGCGCTAGACGAGGTACAACACACACACACACACACACACACACAGAGGGTGCACCCGGCAAACCATACTGTCCACGTCTCTCAAGCCATCTGCGAGTCCATATGCGTCGATGCCTCTTCTTTTTTGACGTTTCGGCACACAGTATAGCGCAAATCATCAAAGCAAACCGTTTGTCCTGCACTTCCGGAACAAATCGGAGCTTTCAAATGTATCTTTATTGACAGCTGTCAACGGGCAGGACAGTCAGCAGGGGCCGACAAGCTGTTTTCACCCATACAGTGTGAGCTCTCTGATCGTGCTTGATGATCGGAACGTACAGTGTGAGCACATAAATCGTGAGCTTTGGCTGCACATTGCAGACGATTCACTCGTACAGTGTGAGCTGGTATTAAGAATAAGATTTTAAAAATCGTACAGTGTATGCTGGGCTTTAGTTTCCTTGAAGACTGCATTTAAATGTCAATACTTAGATGCTGACAGTTTGGAACATTATAGAATTCATGGTGAAATATGATTGATTAGCTGCGGAATAGACAAGGCATTGAAGTTTAGTTGCCTTTACCTCTGTAAGAGGTGGTTTTCTGGCCAGGGTTGAAATAGTGCATATATATGCACAGTTGTGCGCAAAAAAATTGAGCTGTGCACAGAATTGTAACATTCACCATTGCTCATGTTTTGGTATGGAAATCATGTGTTGTAGGGCTGCCAGCTCTCACAAATTGACTGTAAGACTCATGTAATTGATGCTGTTCACACATTGTCACAACATGTCCTTTTTCCTAAAACCAAACTGGGACACTGACACTGCAAAGACAGAGCATTACAGCGTAACACGGAAAACCTGCTCAAGCCACCCACCGCCATTTTGTATGGAGCTAGAACCGTCTCTAAATGAATAAATGCACACAGAAATTAATAAATGCACAAAAAAGGATTCACAAATGCATTTTTTCTAAGAGGGGATTGTCTGCAGCCAATTAGATGTCTCACTCCTTTACAGCCAATCACATGAGTGCCTCCCCACGAGGGGTGTCATATGACGTCATTAAAGCGCACGCAGGTGGCCAGAGGCTGGAGGAGGTTTGTAGCCCGCCAGTATTAAAAAAAAAAAAGAAGGCTGGACTGCAACAACATGGCGTCTGGTAACGGGAACCGTGGCAATTTAAGCGTAAGCAGTGTTTCCCCCATATTTTTGTGCTGTTACGGACTGATGCTTGGAGGGGCCTAAAAGGACGAACAAAGACTTGTGTCATAGCAATAATTTATTAGACATCATATATTGAATAAGTCTTGTTGAATATATGGCGTCACCACAGAAGTCCTAAAATGTCAAAAAACGTTTCCATATAAGGTTTGCTGAGAAGCACAATATTTCTGCTCAGACTGTTCCTATAATCACATACAATTTGAAGCAGTTTCACTGCATATTACTGAACAGGGCAAGTCAGCTCAAATAACGTTGGAACACATTAAAAATATCCTCATTTTTAAAGTCTCATACATGAAATAAATAGATGTGTTCTTTCAGAGGTTTGCTGGAACCTTCAATGTTATCCTGGTCAGGATGACTATTACAATGACCATGTAAATTTTGAAGTTATTTTGAACATTTTTGGAGAAAATTTAAGGGGAAATCAGCTCAAATGACATTCTAACACATTTGGGCCTTTTTCACTGTCACTTTTGGCTGCATTGAATCAAGCCATGCCGTGCCGATTTGCATTTCCATTAAAGGCCCATTTATGCTCCCTTTACGAACGAAAATGTATACGTCCGTTTCAAACGATGTTACCGTCACTGCCCACATACTTCCATGTGCCCTTTGCGGTGGCATGGATTTTAACCAATATATCCACCAGGAGGCAGCCCAGAGTCAAAAGTTTATGACAACAGCAAACTCAAAAACAAACATAGCGGCTGTGGAGGAGATATTGATAATGTACCTCTTGCATAAAAGACAAAAACAGAGGCAGCATTGTAGGAGGCAGTGGTCAGTGAGGCCGTTAAATACATCGCAACTGGAGGACGGAGAATTCTTTTCTCTAGTGCTGCCGATGAGAGAAATTCAATTGTTATTTCTTCTTCCTGTCTCACTAGAGCTACGTATCGGGTAGTGACAGCAACACTGCCCCCACGGTTCCTGGTGGTATTGCTCTGTTTGGCCTGTATCTGTAAGCTTTATGGAAACGTGCAGCAATACGGACGAAATGAACGCGGGGCACGGGCAGAAGGCTCCGTCCGTATCCGTATCCGTATCCGTATTTAACGTTGAGCATAAATGGGCCTTAACAGTTAAGACACGTTGTGCCATGCCATGCTGTGGCACAGACGGTGGAGTAGGTCCAAATGCTGGGCCACCCGCCCTCAAGCAGGTAGCGGCGACGTCTCGCTGACCGCAGCCAACTCCCGACGACCCTGCTTCTCCCCCTCAAACAAGACCTGTGTGTTGCAAGACTCAACTCACCTCTGTCTGCAGGAGACCAGAGAAAGGTGTTTTTGAAAGTCTCTGTGTGTTCAGCTCTCAGTATGTCTGTAGCTTCTAACTGAATCTCTGGTTTGGAGTTTAGTTTCTCTCCTGCGTCCTGTTTTACTTTACATATCTGCTTTATTTTACTGTTTCCTGTTCAATATCAGCCGTATTAGAAGTTGTGTAAAGTTGCTGCTCGAAAACTTAATATTTCCTTATTTTGCTGCTTCACAATAAAAGTTTTTGCATAACAAAATAATGGGGGACTTTTATTGTAAAGAATCTATAGGAAATGAAATGTGTATATCACTGAATTAGCAGAACTTTGTTAGTGGATTTTCTTCAATAAAGACAAGTATAATAATACGGCAGGGAGGAAAGTGAAAGCAGAAACAGCCACAGTGAGATGTTAGATGAAGAGCTGCAGGCAACAGGCTCTTACTTCACAAACAGCACACCTCCAGTGGGTAAAGTTCTTTTACCTGCCCTGCTGTGGAAAAACACATGCATCAAAAATTACAGAGGACTGTAGCTGTGGATCAGGCCGTTGCTTTTATACATCATCACTCAAGACAAGCCGTCATCAGTGACAGACACACTGTCAAGTGGATAGCCCTGTTGTAGTGGAAATGCAAATCCCTGCTGGGCTGACGGCCCGAACCAAACCAAACCAAACCAAGCCAAGCCAAGCTAAGTCAAGCCAGCCCATGACTGTCAAAAAGGGGTAATTGATGATTTACTCATATTTGAACCATTGTAAAAACAAATACATCAAATTGTTCACTCAAAAAAAAAAGGTGCATGTTAATAAAAACTGTGTATATAATTGCAAAGTTGCGTGTACTATTAAATGTACACAGAAAAACATCGTTTGAGCCCTGCTGGCTAACTGTGCAGACTCAACCTCTAAACTAGCTGTTTTTTAACTTTCTGATCTGTTTCTGTTGCAGGTGTTGGAGGGTACAGTCAGCACCCGCATTGAGGGCACCCAGGCAGTGACGAGAGAGGTTGATAAAATGTGGCTGGTTCGTCTTCTAGAAATAACCAGGAAATATGTTCTGGATGACCTCATTGTTGTCAAGAACCTCATGGTGCAGTGCTTCCCCCCACACTACAACACTTTCAACAGGTAACACATACAAAATGAATCAGTCTGCTTTTCTCAGGATTAAAGAACACATCACATTCAGACAAGATACACTTTTTTTGCCTGGTCACCTTACTGTCCTTCCATCCCTGGGCACCTCTGAGGTACATTTGTACAGTTGACATTGGAAAAGGAAGCCACATTCTCTTGCACCCCTGACAAAGGATCAAATAGTGTCACAGGAACAATGCAATAGGTTGAATACATTTTGTGACCTGCTTCACTATCAACTGATTAAAAGCTGCAAAAAGTCAAAGTATACAGGTTTCCGTTAATTCCACTGTCATTGAACACATCCAGGTAAGTGTTTGCTGAAATGTATGTCTGTGTGTTTTAGGTTTTTCAGTCTCTACCACAATGCTGTGTCCACTCGTGTCAAAGAACTGGCCTCTGAGGACTTGGAGGCTAATGAGATCGTTTCCCTGCTAACCTGGGTCCTCAACACATACAAGAGGTGAACACACAGAAATGCACACTTCCACCAGCTCTGTCTGTGAACAAGGTGTTCACTGTGGGACATTCATCAGTTCAAAGACAGACTTGTATTTGTCAGTAACACACAGGCTGAACATGTTAGGCTCAGTTGTGCTACTAGTGATCGTTTTGGCTTGCCTTGACCAGTGGGCTTTGCATTCCTAGTTTGTTTTGGGGCAGCCACAACAGGCTTGTAGAAGCAGACAGCCACACAGCTTGGTTCTGCTAGAGGTTTCTTCCTGTTAAAGGGGAGCTGTCTTTCGTCACCATCACCCTGCACGTTTGACTTGTCCTATATGAAAAAGTTTCATCATTCTGTTGTTAATTGGGGCTATATAAACAAACTAAATTGACTTGGCTTAATGGTTAAAGTTCATTTGGTTAATTTTGATTCAACAACTATATCTCTTCCTCAATCATCATTTTTAAGGATGAGACTGTAGAGACCTGGATACAACAATGGAGGCGGGCCCCTGTTCATTGCCATAAAAGTTACTCAGTGGCACATAAAGCCAAAAAAGTTTTGTTCTGTATGAAATTACATATACACATATACAAAATGTGTAATACTGTAATGGACTCACTCTCCACATATGCAATATATTATGTGCAATAAGTGATCAGTTTTAGGAATGTCATTACTCGTTACATTTTTTTATATTTATTTTATACAGGGTTCTCTCCACATCCACTGTACTGTATTACCACTTATGGGTGGATTTGCATATTTGTGTGTTTGCACTATTTGAGCTGCACTTTTATTTATTTTGGGTCTTAATTAAACGTGTCTATTTTATATTTTTATATTTTTTTTTTAACTAAGCTGGCAAAGAGAGACGCACAAGAATTCCAATGTGCCTGTACTGTAACGTACCTGTACCCTGGAAATCCAGAGTTCTCGCGAGAGCACAGTTTGAATTTGCTCAGCGAGTCCCTCTGGCAATCAGTAATGATGCTCATTACCTATGCCCATGAAACCAAGCTGCACCAATCACATCGGTGTATCTGATATAGGCGGGCCAGAGGCGAGGTAAACAGATGACGACAGCGCTGCGATGAC
>NC_065526.1:37852229-37913620 GCF_006386435.1 Epinephelus moara
TTTGATTGGTGTGATGTGTGTAAAACCCACTCCACGCCTTCTCTCCTCCCTCTTTCCGACTTGCGCAGGTAGGAGGGACAGAGGTGGGAAAGAGGAGTAGCTGCGCCAGGTGCACGGTGTGCCAAACCTGCAAAATCCGCCTGGCCACACCCAGCCCGCCTCGCCCGGTCTGCGAAACTAGAGCCCTATATCTCCATGCAGAATAGTCGGTAATTGAAAAATTTAAAACTTAGTTCTTGACATCATAATCACCTGTAATAATTTTGTAAGACTGGGCTGAACATTCCTTACAGCTGAACCAATTGGATGTTGGAATGTGATGGACGTAAACATGTTCATATTTTAAGCTAAGCTACTTCTTAAGTTTTTTTGAGGGTTACTGAGAGAAGGGCAGCTTTTTTTTAATGTTACCAAAAGATTCAGGACTTGCTGAAATTATGTTAATTTACTGCAAGCATACTACTACAGGTACACTTTTTTTTCTGGTTGGTTCTTTGCAGTCCTGGGAAATATTTTGGCAAGTGTAACCTTCCACTTGATACATCTCTTCCATTTGTTGCTACTGTTGTATTAGTAAAGATAGTGGAAGTAAATTTATCTGTTTATTTAATCAAGGATCATTACAAATGTGCTGTTTTAAAAGTAGCACATAGTAACATAATGATAAATAGTAAAGAATGAAATGAAACAATTTGATTGCATCAAAATGCATGGATAATTGTTTTATAATGGTATCATACCCCTTTCAATCGAATGGAATCAGAAGGTGCCTATAGATTCCCACCAGTAGTCTTTATACATATTATGCCCATCTTTATTTCATTTGAACCCGCCTCTGGAATCTCCACATAACCAAATTGTCAGTGTTGCACTGATAATTGACCTGCTCTTGGACATCCTGGTGCAGTAAATTAATTACAATCAATTACAAACACCCTGTCTTATGCTGCCTCCCTGTGTGTCATCCTTGAACCTTACCTTGCACAGACTATTAAGTGTCAAATATACACTCACTTTATAAAACTGCCAGCGTCATAATTATTAAAAGTTAACATGTCACAGTGGCGCAGAAACAATGTTGAAAACCATGTCTTTGTTAAGTGTGGATCCAGACTCTCAGTTTAACTGTCATATTCATATCTTCAGTCTAATATAACAGGCTGGCTGCGGAAGGCCCTGGAAACAGACAAGAAGGACTGGCAGAAAGAGACAGAGCCTGAGGCTGACCAAGATGGATACTACCAGACCACACTGCCGGCCATTGTCTTTCAGGTAACACGCACATGCAGCATTAATACACACACACACACACACACACACACACACACACACACACACAGAGCCACCTAAGACCTTTGATAGTTTGAATCAAAGGACGTAGACTCTGGCTATAAACCTGCCATTGGGGCACTGATTTTGGCCAGCATTCTCCTTTCCTTTCACTATCTGCATGTTACTGTTCTCAAAATACAGTTTTATACTCATACTGCTTTGTTCTTTCGGTGAATTGTTGTAAAGATCTATAACGAATAAAATAAC
This sequence comes from Epinephelus moara, assembly GCF_006386435.1. Taxonomy (NCBI): domain Eukaryota; kingdom Metazoa; phylum Chordata; class Actinopteri; order Perciformes; family Serranidae; genus Epinephelus; species Epinephelus moara. The sequence continues at coordinate 37,853,769 of NC_065526.1, forward strand.
TTGTTAATGCTCCTTGGAAAACCCTAGCCTAAATCTCGCAGATGTTGATCTGTTTTCTGAAATGATCAGTTTGAGTTGATTTTCCACATCTTTAAACTCTGGCAGCAACATGGATCAGAGACAATGACTTCACCAATATATCGGTCTGTGCCACTTCAAATGAGCTACTGTTGTAATAATGTTCTGCTGGAGCTTCATACAGCCAGCAAATCATCAGGGGTTTTAATAGTCCAGTGAGCTCCTCCAGAGCTAAAGTATAGTCAGGCTTCACCACTAGGTCACCTCTTTGTCTTTTTTTAATCACTTAAAGGTGAATCACACAGTGACATATGATGTCTTTGTGGTGTTTTCATGTGCAGGGTCATTTTGATGACAGTGCTCACCTCCCCATGTGCAAATGTTCCACCAAAACAACTTCAGCCCCGACACTATTTTTTTAAGAGCACCGTCACTACATCTCGGACTTAGTGCCGCCCAAGATGATTGTGATTGGTTTAAGGCCTATTCAGTGGCCCAGAAGCAACCTCCGAATGGCATGGCTAGGGAGTGGTACCAAGACCTGGCATTAAACAGCCCGGGGCAAAATTAATTGAGACCGTAGTATTAATAAGCTCCACTGTTATCGGCTCTTTCACAGCTCTCTTTTAAGTTCTGGTTTTATGTATCATCATGCTGCAGATTCTCTCCTGCATTCTGCAAGCTGACCTCCTCCACACACACACGCAGACACACACAAACATGACAGAGTGATGTCAGCCAACAGCAAAGAGGCGGTGCAGATAAAGGGAGTATAATTTCAAGATTACTCTAGTTGATGACAAGTACATTAAAAACTTTGCCAGTAAAAAGCCAGTGCTTTTTCAGTACACGTGTTCAGTAAGTAGAAAGTGATATTTCAGTCTGCTCTGTCCACAGTCTCTTACTCACCGCCGTTATGGTTTACAGTTGCGGTTTACAGTTGCAGTTTACACAAGCACATCATGCTAGCAGGACCAATAGCAAATTGCTAAAAACAAACTAAAATGAAAGCTGTCTGTTTAACTTAGTTTGCCACTTATCTTAAAATGTACCTGACACAGCCTACCTGCGGACAGTGAGTGTCCTCAGTAAAGGTGGTACAGAGAGCAGTATGAGTGACTGATACTGATGTCTGGTCTTCATGCTTATATAATGTAACTCGTAGGGCTGTACCCAAATATTCGGATATTCGAATATTCGTTTCTATGGGTAGGTATTTGTTATAAAAAATATTTTTTTTTTTTTACTTTTTTTTTTGGTGCTAAATGTAGTCTTTTTGTTGTTGGTAAATGTAGGATATCAATAAAAATCAAAACTTTTAAATTGCATTGTTAAAAATGTGAAAATATAGTATCGCCTACCAACTGAGCTTGTGCGCACGGCAAGCTTGAGTGCATCCGTCTGAGGCTGTGGATCAATGCCAAGTTTTACCACTTTATCACTATTCCCTCTAACTTGTAGCTGTTTTTTCGTTATCTAATTTAATATGAATTATGGAACCATTTTTGTCAACGTTTGTTTCCCCCGTTTTGTACAATATGCGTGACACAAGTGTGTTTTGAAAACGACCGCCGGACTGTCACCTGCTCAACGCATCAGTACCTTTGGATGCCATGACAGTAATACCCAATAATGTCAAAATATCATTTACAGACCGATTTAACAGACGATCACTGCTGCCCGACCCGCAGGTCCATTTGCGGGTCCCGCGGGTTACGGGTCGACCTGCACATCACTACTCAGCTCAGTCTATAAAGGCTGTACACAACAGTAGACATTATATTCTATTCAGGCCGGCAGAACCAGCAGCGCATCGGCTCTACGTGCGCGGCACTGCTGATTAACCATTTTATTGCAGCACAGAGTGTCTGCCAGCAACCAATTACTTGCAGAGGCTTCCTACAACTTGTTTCAACGGTTCCGATTTAATCAGAAGACAAATTAAACAGGATGACTAGCCAATGTGAAAATCAAAAGAAAGCATGAAATAATGTACTGAAGGAGACTGTTGTGCCAGCACATTTTTTTTGTGGTTTGAGAGCAAAGATCCGGTCGCTGCTGTGCAAAACTCCGCAATATAATTAGGTCCGAAAAAACCCCGGAGGAGTGCTTCGCAAGGAGTCTTTGAAAGGAGCCGAGCCTGGCGTAAAACCGGAGAGAGCAGGCAGCACGGCTGCAGCACGGCCACAGCATTTTATTGACACGTTAGGATTGTTTCCAGTGAGATATTATTGAGTTAAAATAGTGACTTTGCTGTGGTAAACAAGGCTGTTGCTGCCATAGACTGTATAAAAGTATGCCCTGTGTATTTTCCGAAACACTTGACCCAAAAGGAAGATGTCAGGAAGTGAGGTGTGTGCATGTGTGTGTGTTTGTGTGTGTGTGGGAGAGAGAAGGGAGAGCGGGAGATGTTGGTAGAGTGTGTGTTATTAGATACTGTTAATGCCAATTGTTATGCTTCTGTGTGTTGATAGCACTTTTTTTTTATTGTTTCTGCATTATGTGATGTTCCTTGGTCAGATATGACTAAAAAAAAATTTTCATATGTTACACGATAAACATTGCTACTTTTACTACAATAATTTGCTCTAGAAATTTGTCATTACCAATAGCTGAGAAAAGTTTTCAATAGGTTGCCTGCTGCTAAAAATGTCTGGCCCTTCAAGATTTTCTGGTTTTAAAATCTTGCCCAGTTGAATTTGTAATTAAATAGCCCTAGTTTAAGGAAAGGAAAACAAACCAGAGTGTTTATTGCCCCTATAGCAGAAAAATAATGGGTGATTCCAGACCTTTTACTAGTTCTGACACAGCTCTGTGGAGATGTCCATATGCTCCTGCAACATCATAGGGCCTGAGTCCACTTTGCGTTTTTTTCCTTAGCGCCAGCATCTTTTTTCAGTTGTTCTCTATGAGGAGCGGGTGTATACGGCCGCAGGACTCAACAATAACGATTGCCCGAGTAAAACTCAAGGTCGGGCATGTAAACTAACAACTCACTTGCCCGATTGGGCAAGTTGCTAAAAATAGTAAAAGTTAATAACTAATGGATAAAATAAATGTATTTTAAAACGCGCTCCTTCGGCTCTGATGCAGCGGTCTCTCTGCCTGAAGTCACACAAGACTGTCACAGGCACAGGCTGTGTAACAATGTCCTGCCCACAGCCCCCACTGATTGGTTACATGGCACAAGTGAAGCCAATCAACACTGAAGCCTCTCTACATGCTGCACTGTGTATGCAGCATATACGAGGAGAGGAGAGAGCTCTGTCTTACCTCTTCATCAACTGAAGTCATTATTTTGCGCGATGGATGCTTCATATAATAACATAACAATATACTATTTATGATGTTATGTCATCGTTTCATTTCTGTCTCTTAATGGTCACGCGTTAACAATTCTCCTCTGCTCTCTGTATCGTGCACGGCGGAGTTCCGCCACACACACAGGTGAGCACGCTAGAGCGGCTCGGGCCGCATTTTCCTGACCAAACCTGACCCCGAGCCCGGCACAGTTTGTCAGCTGACAAAGTTATTGTTATGGACAGTGTGTAAATTACCATCAACAGACTGTTGTTACGCACACACAAACACGCTGCTCGCACAGCAGCGCAGCACAGCACTCTTGGTGCAGAGCTTGTGTTGCGTTCAGGCGTTGTCACGTAAATAACAACTCCCAGCACTTAAATAGGTCATAGCACAAAACAGCAGCATGTCAAGTGACTTTTTACTTTTATTATTTTCAATAAAATTGTATGTTCCTAAATCTTGAGACACCTCATATGTAAGCTAGACAGACATTTCACCTGCTCATTACTGTGCACACATGTACTGTATGTACTTAGTCCTAAAGAGCCCTTCTGGTACCAGTAGATACACAGAAACATTCCAGCAGGCTGTGCTTTGCAAGCATACAAAAAAGTTTCACGCATGTGAAAATTATTTTTCATGCATGTGCTTCACCTCCACTGCTACAACTCCATCCTAGGGGAAACACTGCTGTGTGCGTTTTGTGCAACAGGTGGATGTGGTAGTCTACTGGTAGAGTAGAGAGAGAGCTAAGTAGCGTTGAAGTAGAGTAGAGCAGGGCAGAGAGATGGAAGCAAAATATATTAAAGCTGGTGTTAATACAGCAGAACTGGAGAGAGGGGTGAAAAATAAATAGAGGTGGGCATGGCTCAACAGAGAACGATTGACTTTCACTTTAAGCCCTGACACTGTCATTTTTGTGTAGGAATTAAGCTACAATACATGACATATGTTGTTTTAATTACTAAATACAGTGTGAATAAAGATTACATAACATAAAAATAACTGCAGTCTTTGTTATTTGATAGCCGCTGAAATTAAACAATTTTTATAGGGGAGGTAAAAACTGACTTAGGGCAAGTAGATCTCTGACCAACTTGCCCGACCGGGCAAGTGAAAAAAAACCTTAGCATTGAACCCTGGGCCGCCAAGAGAAAAAGCACCGCACCCAGCATCTTTTTTCAGAGCGCTCCGCCTTTTTGTGCGGAAGCTCTGACACTTGAAGTTGAAAATCTTTGAACTGTTTAGAAAGGCACCAGTGACATCACTTTCTTTAGAAAGGCTACTGTCTAATGTCACAACAAAGACAGAAAAGCAAATTTTTGGGGGAGCAGATCGGACAGTGGACACTGGATTTTGCTCGTGAATGTTGTGCTTATATCACCATTAGCTTTGTAAGCTTGAAGTCAACTGTGTCAGCCCTCTGTTAATGTTGCGATATATTAGCTCTCTGGCTAATGTTAGTGTCAAGATAAGTCGTCATAGGAACAACATGCGCAGCACTTCAAAAAATCACTAAAAAAGTGGTGGGATGACGCGTTCCCCAGCTTCCTGCCGCTACTTTTCTGCCAAAAAAAACCCACTATGTGGACACAGGCCCAAAACTTGTGGCTACTTAGAGGCTGTTTTCATGTCCCTTTGAAGACAAGCAGCCCTATTATACATGTGTGCTATAAATGTTTCGTCATAGCAGTGTTCCCAACCAGATGATGAACTGTACAGGCTTTTCATTCAACACTTAGCTCTAATGCCAGATTCATCTCATCAGACCAGTCAGTGTTTTCCTTGTTCCTACTCTGTGTTTTATTTGACCAACTAATATTTCCCCTGAGGAGTTGGTGGAGACCAAATCAGAGCTAAAAGGAAAGTAAATATACTAACACTGCTCCAATTAATGCTAATGTCTGCTGGATGTGTAACAGGCAGATGTTGTGCTAGCATATTAACCACATCAACTTAAAAGGTGATAAAATATATCAGTGTTGTGTTTACAGCTAGTTTCTACTGCCCACCAGCGGCCTTAAATTATTAGACAAGGACTTCTGACTGAATGGAGTCAGATAGAACTGATATGCCAAGGACGATGAAAAAAAACTCAATCTGAGTTTTAGTTTAAATCTCACAGCATATATTCCAGACTGTAAATGAGGTATAGTATTCGTGTATCTCAGTTGAATGCATTTGTGATACTCCAGCCATTGATTGATTGATTGTGATTTTCTAAATATTGAAAAAAGGAAGGGTCATGAATACTTCCTGAAGCCACTGCATTTGTGAAAACATCTCATCTCACCCTTTCTCTCTCATCCTTATTTTAATGTATCTTCACTCTTCTTTAGATGTTTGAGCAGAACTTGCAAGTTGCTGCACAGATTGATGGGGATTTTAAAGAGCAAGTTCTAAAGCTCTGTCTGAAACAGATGAACACTTTCCTTATCAGGTAACTTTTTTCATACTTTTTGACTTTGTTTCTGATGTGATAAACCTCACCTTTAGATTGATGGGATTCATTTCACCACATACACCACAAGCTCAATGAAGAAAGATGTCAGAATCTTTCTGAATTTAAGGGTAAATAAATTATATCTCAAAGTATTAGAACCTGGGTAATTTTTCCACTGCCCATGGTTGTGTGCTCTTTGAAATTTGGATTGTGTCTAGGGGTCCAAAATGTAATAAGTTACCCTTTAAATATTGGTTCCATGCAAACAGTGATCAAGAAAACAAACTACTGCAATAATTCTTAGGATCATTTTGTAAATCTAACACATGTGTGTGTTGTTGTGTGCAGGTACAGAGAGGAGGCGGTGAATTACAAAGAAGAGCACCTGAGAGACAGACAGCTGCCTCAGTGTTATGTACAGTACATGATTGCCATCATCAACAACTGCCAGACATTCAAGTAAGATCTAATTTTATACATGAATAGAGTAAATTAATTCAGTAAATGATAACTTTGGTCATGTGATAATGTCAAGTTGGTTGGCAGACAGGAGGGACAGCTAGTGTATCATATAGAATGCAGTGGTGAGTGTTGTACAGTAATTTTCACCTGTTGAGGACAGAATGATAAGTGGAGTCAAGCAGCCTCAAAGTGATGTAGCTGTATGACCATCAGAATTAACACTTTGTAGGTTAGTAGGAGGTTGGATGCCGGTTGCAGTTGCTCACTGATATCTGTAAATAATATGTTAGAAGAGAGTGAGAAGGAAATTTTAAAACAGTCAATTTGACCAGCTAGCTTTTTTTATGCCATGTACTGTATACCTAGTTTTCTTTAGATTTCAAGAGAGGATTGAAGGTAAACATGGATTTTAATGCCTGTGAATGGTAATTAATGTGTTTTATTTATTTTTGCAACTCCAAAATATAGTCAAAAAAAGAAGCATCATCTCTATTGACCAAAATATGAGAGCTAAAAGTCAGAGCTGGAGTAATCTGTCTGCAGCAGTAATCAATTAATGTATTTTGCATTTGATTCTCAGAGTTTTTGCTAAAAATGCATTAAGACAGCCCTTGATTAACTGGGGCCATGGTTAAAAATGGTTTTTCCCCACCATTCTCTTATCCATTCAGTTTCAGTAGGGGGCTAGAATGAGTCTCATGTAAACTAAGTAGATTGAATATATTTTTTATCTTAAATCCAGTTAAAAACCTAATTTCTTTTGGCATCACTGGTGAGCCTATTGCACCTAAAACGGTAGGTTGAGATCTCACACAAACAAAATTATGTGCATTATGGGTTAGGGTTATGGTTATGGTTATGTGCACGAACTGTTCCAAGTTATAACTTAGAAATTTCTTGAACCCAGTGAAGAACAGGCTTATTATGTATCACACATAGGTAGAAAACCTTAAAGTCAACATAGTACAAATATCTACCTATGAAATAAAACCAATGAATGTAATATTACAGCCATAAACAATTATGAAAATTAGCTATTTTCAAAAAGAAAAATTAAATGATGGAGTAATAAAACATCCTTAAATTTTTATTTATCTGCAATGAATATTGATATTTTGCCATAAAGAAGTAAGGAAACTATAATAATCCTGAGGAACATAGACAGTCAGAATATCCTAAAAAGTCACAAAATTTTTTATGCAAGTCGAAATAAATTCTTGATGTAATGGAACAATTTTAGCACTACACAGACTCAAAATGTGGAAGCAAGATAGTGACAACTAATATAGATAATCATTTTTGAAAATTAATGATTCCTTGTTCGGTAAATTTTTTATTTTTTTATTTATTTTTTTTTAATTTTATATACTTTATTAATCCCCGAGGGGAAATTCAATTTTTCACTCTGTTTGTCAATTACACACAGGTCCGAACACACACATGCACAAACTGGACCTATACATGCACTAAGTGGAGAGATGTCAGAGTGGGCTGCCCATGACAGGCGCTCTGAGCGGTTGGGGGGTTCGGTGCCTTGCTTAGGGGCACCTCGGCAGTGCCCAGGATGTGAACTGGCACCTCTCCAGCTACCAGTCCACGCTCCATATTTTGGTCTGGACGGGGACTTGAACAGGCGACCCTCAGGTTCCCAACCCAAGTCCCTATGGACTGAGCTACTGCCGCCCCATATTATATAATACATTATATTAAAAATATAAATTTTTAATATTTGATAACTATAAAAAACATTCAGCAAAAATTCTCCACACAAAACAAGTTGCAAATTATCCTTTGGGTTTCTTGGATGTTCAGTACAAATTTAAATCCAATCCAGTGAAAAATAAGCATTTTTTAAGGCTTACAGTATGTTGTGGCCAGTTTCTTAAACAAATTAGACAAAAGAAAAAACAGAACACCTTAATTTGGAGAAACAACTGCAGAAAAAAGAAAAATAGTATTAAAACAAGTAAGAGAAATAAATCAAAGGAAATTCCATTATACAGGTCCCCTCAAAGGACCTCAGTGCACGTGGCAGAACCAGCATTTAATCTTTCTCATGATTAGATTATAGGTGGACTGTGAGTTGTGTCCTGACCAGCAGCCGGTAGAGGAGCAGATGGAGGAGAGCTTAAACTGTCATTGATGATTTCACCAGCAGATATGCCACTGTCCACATGCTTTAACTGAGTTAAACTAGCTAACAGCATGCCATGGACACGTTTGACTATTTTCACTAGCTATATGCCAATGAGCAGCTGTCAACTTTTATTTACTTTTATCAACTTTACTGTGACATCATGTTCTGCAAAACCACTTTTCTAGCCATTACTCAACATCAGGAACTCAGGAATAGATGGGGAAATATGACACTAATCTTGGGTGTCCACATTTAAATTATGCTGATTGTTTAGATCTTCTGATCTGCCGGGGGGAAGATATGTGTGAAGCATCCATGTTTTCACAGACATGGATGTAAACTGAGAAAAAATTGACTAGTGTGTGCATACATGCAACCACAAAGCGCTAATTCTAGTTTCTTTGGTACTGAACACTGGGGTTCCATATTGTAATGCATGGCCATTGTCTCATGTGTTCTTCAGAGAGTCTATTAACAGTCTGAAGAGGAAGTACTCCCAGTCCTCAGAGCCCACTGACAGTGATGCTGCCATAGAGCGGACACTCAATGAGGTGGCCAAGGAGGGATGTCAGTTCCTATTGGATGAAGTCTTCCTAGACCTTGAAGTAAGAAAGGGTTGTATTTGTTGCAAAGAATTGGTTCTTTTATGCAAAGTCATTTGTATTTTGTATAAAATATTTGCATGTGTATTTATTGATGTGAAATCTAGTTTGTTACAAATGGGTTCAATATTCTCCTCATATTCTGTTTGCTTACACGGTGTGCATGAAATTAGGCTATGAACTGATGTTAAAGGGGCAGTTTACCCATATAACAAAGAGAAACATTCCCACAGGTTAGTGTGATCTGTTCAGTATTGCTGTGACTTTCGTCAGCACCCTAATACACCCTAATTAATTTCACCTAAAACAGTTTAGGTGAAATTAATTTGATTTGTGCTGCACATTGCTATCAAAAATTGCATTTTAAAACATAATGGTAACATCCCTGAATAATGCTCTGTTACTTCCTGTGAAGAATTTAATTGACACCTACAGAATGTTCAATAGAAAATCATTTTGGTGTTTACACCAAATACATTATCTTCCAAGTTTCTTTTTTATTTTGCTTATTGCAAACATTTGTTACAAAGTAAAAACGCACAAAAACTAAGAATACTACCTCACAGCTTCTCACTGCTCTGTAGCTCATCTGTTTACGAAGACAGTATGTTAGTGTGTAAGTACTTGGTAACTGATGCATAAATGGACTTAGGACATATCCAGTGCCTTTTGTTTTTATGCCTCTGTACAATAGCCGTGGCCATAGTCATTATGTTTTTGGGTTGTCCATCCATCCGCCCATTCTCGTGAACGCAATAGCTCAAGAACACCTTGAGGGAATTTCTTTAAATTTGGCACCAATGTCCCCTGGGACTCAACGATGAACTAGTTGGATTTTGGTGGTCAAAGATTAAGGTCACTGTGACCTTGAATTCGTCTCTTTCTCGTGAACACGATATCTCAGAACACCTTGAGGGAATTTCTTCAAATTTGACAGAAACATCCACTTTGACTGAAGAATAAACTGATTAGAAATTGGTGGTCAAAGGTCAACATCAGTGTGACCTCACAAAACAAGTTTTTGACCATAACTCAAGAACTCATTACGCTCATAACAAAACCTCACACAAATGTCTAGCAGAATGTAATGATGAAGTGATGAGTGAAGTTCTGCAAAAACACTATTCTGGCCATTACTCAGCGTCATATCTCAGGAACAGAAGGGGAGACATTTTGTCAGATACTGAACTCTTGACACTAATCTTGGGTGGTGTAATCTTGGTGCCCACCTTAAAACTGTGCTGATTGTATAGCTCGTACGTGTGTGAAGCATAAATATTTTCACAGACATGGATGTTAACTTTAGGAGAAACTTGACTGGTTCACGGAAGCATACAACCACGGGGCAGTAACTGTAGTTTATTTTAACTGACAGTAAAAAGGACAAAAACAAATTAAGGAAATTCTACCGATTTAACAAAATGTTACATTCCATGTAATTGCTTTGATTTTGACGTGTCACTGACCAGCATCACCTGAATGAGCTGCTGACCAGGAAGTGGCTGACAGGCTCTCATGCTGTGGACACCATCTGTGTGACAGTGGAGGACTACTTTAATGACTTCAACAAGATCAAGAAGCCCTTCAATCAGGTAGGACTTTTTGCATGGTATATCCAAAAATTGTGAATTAGTTCTACTGAATCTTCATGGAAATGTGTGTTATAGCCCTGTGTGGCCATGTTGTATTTATAATACAGATATTATTAACATGATGTTATGACACGTGCAGGAGATGACGAGCGAGGCTCTGCGCAGGGTGGTGGTGGAGTACATTAAAGCAGTGATGCAGAAGAGGATCACCTTTAAAAACGCTGATGAGAGGAGGGAGGGAGCTGAGAGGATGATCAAAGAGGCTGATCAGTTTAAGTTTCTCTTCAGGAAACTGGCTGCTGTGAGTTCACACTCAGGGTCCCTACAGGTCCCTAAAAGTTTTTAAAATTTCAATAATTTGGTTTTTGATGTTCATGGTCTAAATGTCGTAAGATTCTGGAATTTTTCAGTTTTAATGTTTTATTTCACTGGTATTTTATATGCCAAAACAATGGCCATTATGCTATGTCCAATACATATTTGTTTGTATGCTAAATAGGTAGTGTATACTTTGCTTCAAAGGTGGCAGTATACCTTGTATTGCTGTGATCCACCTTTTAACCTAGAAGACGAATGTTTTGGGGTAGAACAAGTATGACCCAAAGTGTAACCAGATGTTAAAACTCGGACTTGTTGACTTATCTGAAAGTAAGAAAACACATAGAAAACAGTTAAAATTCAGAACAATTCAATCTATAAGGTTCAACATTGTCCATAAAAATACTGCGTACATTATAAGAGCCATTTGAAATCATTAATCACATTTTCAGCAATCAAATCATATAATGAATGATGTTGAAATGTGCAGCACTTTGCACCATGTATTAGAAACATTGCACATTATCCTAGTAAAACATGACGGCAACTCACTAAATAGAAGATAAGAAATAACAATTATTTACTGTGTACTGTATAAAATGTCCCGCTTCATAACAATTCAAACACACACACACTCAAACTGGCACACACTTGTCCAGGCTTCTTTAGATCTCCCATGTGCCCAAAAGCACCTCTCTTGCTAAGCCCAGTGAGAAGACATCCATGCAGCGCCAGTGTGTGTGGGGCTTGGATGTACTACGCTCACAGACAGCTGCGGACTTGTACTGTTTGCATGAACACAGTTCCGTCCATTGAGTCTGAGAGCCACAAATGTGTCTGTGCGTGTGTGTAAAGAAATTTTGGTAATAAGTAGGGCTGGGCGATAAATCGATTTTATCGATTAATTCGAATTTGCAGTTTAGGCCGATTTGTTTTAATGAAAATCGAGTTTCTATTTAAAATCCGCCACCGCCACCGAATAGGGTGAGCAGGGTCTACAATCCACTGATACAAGTTTTTCAAAGTCAGGTATCAGGCTTTACTTTGGAAAATCACAAACGAGGGTGAGCTGAAAAAGTGAAAATGGGTCAGTTGGTTCCATAGCTGGGTTACTGTGGCAGTTAGTATATTTAAGGTCTAGTGTGTTGGATTTAGTGGCATCTAGCAGTGATTTCGCAGATTGCAAACAACTGAAACTTCCCACATGCACCACTTAGCACTTAGACATAAACAGCTCGTTTCAGGTGATTATACAGTATTGAAAACATAGGTATGAATTAGGGTTGTCACGATACTAAAATTTCAAACTCGATATCAATACCCAGGAAAATATTCAATACTCGATACCATTTTCGATACAGCAGCAAAAAATTAAGAGGCATGTCATTTTTTAAATAAAGATCAGAACAGTAACATCAATGATAACAACAAAAAATCCCCCCAAAATAAATAACAACCAGAAACAAGATCTGTCCATACAAATGTATTTATCTACAGCCCTGTTTATTTTCTGTGCTTCTGGTGAATTGGCACCATATTTTCGTTGCTGATCAAATAGAGTTGGTAGTTTAGGCTCAGGATGCTCCTGTTTCTACCTCACTATGTGATCAGAGAACCAGGGGTTACGGGAGAAACCAAACGTTTTTTCAGCTTCAATCTGTGACTTTACAGTTAACATAACTTTTCAGACACACATAATTGTGTTGTCCTGTTAAACTAACATTGTCTATTAATGTTACAGACGGGCATGACTGATAAAGTTTTCTGCTTAGCTCCCACATTAACGTTAGAAGTTATATTTTAGTTTGATGCTGGCGACACCAGCTGCTCAGCTGCTAGTGAGGGGAGGGGCTGTACCTGCCGTCTGCAGCGTGCTGTGTTCACTTCACTAAATATTTCCAAAGAGCGCTTTTTCCTTTATCATTTTTGACCAAAACTGGCTGCTCTGATCCTCCTGCAGCTGCGCTGGCCATATTACAGCAACAGAAATGTGTGCATGCATGCACAGCGACGACAACAAGCCGGGTTGCAGCGAGGGCTCTGTGCCTGCCAGACGCTGCCTGCACAGCGCGTGTCCGTCGGACCCGTCGCGCGCACCCAACAGGTGTTGAGGTGGCGTGCACTGTTAGTATCAGTACTTTTGTAAATTAGTATTGTATCCGGATACAGCGTTTGAGTATCGATACTTTTCAGAGTATCGATACTTTTGACAACCCTAGTATGAATACTAGATTCCATTTCTGCCAATAGATGACCCTAAATCCTACACACTGGACCTTTAAGGTAGGTGATTTATTTTTTTTAAAGTGTCATGCACCAAAAAGTGCCCAGCCTGCATGGGCTTACAAAACTCTACAAACATAACAAACAAGAGAAGTAACATGGTAAGAGCAAAAGAACATATAATACACCTCCATGCATGTCAAAGTCAAACAGTATCAAAGCCTGTATGAACATCCCACAATCAGACACCACACAGCACAAATACATTTGTTGACATTTTAATGACTTACTACAAAGTTGGAGGGGCATGCCTAACTTTGGTTGATTATTGGGGGTAGGGTGAAGACACAGACCCGCTTTGTGGTGCCATCGCTGCCATTGCTGAAGTCTTCAAGCTGACTGACCCCACACTGCTGTTCCTGGAGGTCACCACTCTGGTGTCCAAATATCCTGACATCAGGTACACATGGTCACACTCAACTTAACAAACCTACAATGCATGCACTAGTTTTTTTTTATTGTTTTACATTTAGCATTACAATTTTACTGTGATTAGGTGATTATCAAAAAGCAGGTTGATGCCACATTGCCTAAACGTTAACATTAAGGTTTTTTGGCCCTCCCTCTCTCCGTAGGGAGGAACACATCCAGGCGTTGCTGGCAGTGCGTGGTGATGCCAGCAGGGAAATGCGCCAGATGATCATTGGGACTCTGAGTGAAAACAAAGTATCCTACGCTGGTGTCACACAGCCCATCTTCAAAGACATCAGTGTGCCCACTATAACCATGACCACCATGACTACCATGACCTCCATGGCCACTGCAAAGCTTCTCAAATAAAGCCAATAATCACAACACTATTTCCACCTTCAGCACCTTCAGACATGATAACTTAGAAAAATTGTTTTTCCAGACATTTAATTACTTAGATTTTTTTTTTTAATGCAGTGTGCTGTGTTTCTGTCCTCAACCTTTGTGTGCTCTTCTGTTGTCATCCTGATCACCTCTGCTTCAAGAAAATAATAAAATTATAGTTGTAATATTGTGTGGTAAAACTATTAATTGGAGGTTAAAGCATCACTGGATGCTTTTTTCTTGTCCTTCTCCACTTTCTTTCTTCTCCAGCTACTCCACCACCACTACTGTAGTTTTAATTTGTGCATAGATTAGTGTTGTGTCGTTCGCGAACGAATCATTCAAAAGAACAAATCTGTTGAGTGAACGTACTGAAATGAATCACTTCCAGAACTGATTTGTTCATTTCTCAGTTCAGTTGAGCTCAGCAGCGACCGTGCAGGCCGATGGTGGAACTGCCAATTTGGTCCGTGCGAACGATGAATCCACTCGCAAGTCATGAGGCAGCCAGGGTCCAGGGAGGGACTGCCTACTGCGTGACTAATCACCTGTTGAACGAATCACTCGGTGAACAACATAACCCCGATCCCTGAGTGATTCAAATCATTTACCTCTCAGCCGTTTTCTCCAAGCCAGCGGCTAATGTAGCCAGGAGTCATGCCACATGAACACAATCACACACCTCCCCATTGTTTTAACAGACTTTGTTTCCATATAAACAAACTTAAAGGAGCTATATGTAAGAAATATAAAGGAAATAGTCATAAAATCCTCCTAATATGTCACAGAGACTAAGGAATAATTTTCATATAACATACTGATCTCACCGACAACAATAGTACAGCCAGAATATTCGCATTTAAAAAAATATTTTACGGTCCGCAAATCATGTTTATGTTTTGAATTTGTGTTTTGGCCTGTTGCGCCACCCACCACCGTCTACCAGTCACGCAGTCAGTAGAGTCTCAGCATCAGTTACAGTTACGACTGAGCTACAGCAGCACAGCAAGCAGCATTAGCAGTGTCCCAGTACATAGCATTAGCAGTCTCCTCAGCTGTATCCCGGCAGCAGCGTTAGCAGAGAAGCCGGACTTGCTCGAATGGTCCGCTGGAAAACCGAAGATCAAGGACGCGGTGATGCAGCCCTGCCACGGCAGCCGCCCATGGGCAAACAAATCAGACTCCAGCGTGCCGCTGTCCAGCAACCTCGAATCTGTAGGGGAGGGGGGGCGGACACGACTCACGGCAGTATTTTGAATTTGAGTGCAGTAACCGTTTTGGCCACATTCTTACATACAGCGCCTTTAAAAGGTTAGGCTGGCCAGTAATGAGACACACCAGTGCAGGGCAGATGCAGTAGCATCTGTAATTACACATCAGCATGTATTAGTTGATTATATTTTGTATTAATAATGTAAATCCTCAAAAATAACTAAAGCAGACAAGTAAATGTGGTGGAGTACAATATTACCCTCTGAGATGAACAGGAGTATCAGTAGCATTAAATTGAAATCGAAACATCATAAATCATAGTTATGGGGGAGAGAAAACTTTTGGGGGGTAAATAATACGCCAGAGTGCATAAAAAGCATCAAAATAGAGCTTGTTCCATGAAAAAACAAAAAAATCCCAGAGTCCGGGCTAAACCCCCAATGTCCTCAAATCCGAGAAACGCCCCTGGTGAGGAAATATGTGACGGCGATTAAAATAGCCTATGTCACGGTTGCTGTCCAAGGTGCTGATCCTGGGACAGCCCCGGAGGTGGGAGCGACCTCCAGAAGATGGCAGCAATGCGAGCAGGCAGCTGTTAAACATTTGAGGAGGAGAAGAAGAAGATGGTGGAGTCAGAAACAGGACGTTGCGTCTACTCTGAAAACCTGCAGATTGCTGAACATGAATAAACCTGTTTAGGTTCTGACACAACCTAAATAACAGGCTGTCTGTCTGACCTCCATATCTGCTGAGAGCACAGACAGCTGGACTTGAATTGGGTAAGAGCGTTTGACAACACAGCTACTGTGGCTACTGATGTTGACTGCTGAGCAGAGCTAAGCTAACGCTCTAACGTTAACCAGCTTACGGTAGGTTCGTTAAGATCAGCAGCTAACAGCAACTACAGCCAAAAACAAAACCAGCTCAGTGAGATAATGATCTTCATTGGAAACTGTTAGACATCTTCTATCTTTAAGCTGTGCTGTAAGTAGTTCCCGTTAACGCTACCGTTCAAGGCGCTTTGTGTTTATTAATGTTTGCTAGCTAGCAGGGTCACAGAGTCAGTCATAAAGCTGAACCGGGATGTGTCGCCGTTAGGTTTACACGGTTGGTGTTAAGTCATTCAGTTAGCTACGTCTTAGTTACATTTCTTCAAATTAACGATGTATTTGACCTTAAAGTTTTATCTTGTCGTAATGAATCAGTAAACAGACACAGTTCAGTTGTTATTCCATGCCCAGCATCTCTACTGTGGTTATTGTCAGTTGTTGGTACAACAGTCAATATGGAGCATCCATACTACAGAGAGCTCTAGGGCTGAGAGGAGCTGTTGTACTTAGTTGTAAACAAGACGAGGATTATTAACGTTACAGAAAAGTTCCTAAGAAAGTGCATGTGATTGATGTAAGCATTGTGGCATGACTTTGCTGCAACATTTGACATGATTCGCATTGTGTAAAAGCATTTAAAAATGATCTCCCTGTAGTTAAGGGCTGCAGAAATCTTTAACCTGTATTGCACACACACACACACACACACACGTGTGTATATATATATGTGTATGTATAATAAATTCCAGTTTCAATGTACAGTAGGGTTGCAAGGTATAAGGTGATAGAAAAGTTGACAGTTATCATACCACGTACATTTACTTATCTATTGTATTGTAAAACAATGCAACTGGACGGAGAATCTCCCCTTTATTTTAGTTATTTTCAAAGCGGAGACTTTTTTTTTTACACATACTTCCATTAAAGAAGTTTCATTTATAATAATTAAACATTTGCTCAACCAAAAATAAGCCTTCCATTTTCACTCCTTAAAGGGTCATTCTGACTGATACTATACATTTTGTAATACCATGATATGATAAAGCTGTGATATTTTCTGAGACAGTTATCATGCCGTGAAAATCTCATACTGTTGCACCCCTAATGTACAGTCATGGCAACATTGTAAGTATTGGCTCTAAAATACTTAAAATCTCAACTTATTAGTGCACCAAACTTCCCACGCATCACAGTGAGCCTTATGTTAAGTTGATCAGTGTACAGTACTGAGCATTTTGATAAGAATAGTGTTGATGCTGCATACAGGGATAACATAACACTGTACATTAGTACATTACATTGTAATAACATTATAAACTGTATATGTCATCACAGAATTATGCAAACTTTAACTAGTGTGCAGTTGTGAGCTTTCTGAAATTTAAATAGCGTTTGCACTGTATACAATGATTGACACATAAATACAATATGGTAACCAACAAGACAAATCATCATCTACAAAGAATCCTGTTGAGTTTAAGGACATTGACAAAGTCATCAAAATTTGGTTCTTGAGTGTCCTCATTGTCCTCTTTGAATGAGTTCCACCTTTTTCTTTTTAGCTGCTGCTTTAGACCAGTTCAGACTGACTCTGTGTACCAGAGGCTCCATTATATCCCAGTAGCTACAAAGGAGCCTTTGTTAAACACATGCACATTAAAATGAAACAATGTAAGAAGAGAACATCTCTCTCTTTGGTGGAGCTGCACATGGCGCAGCTGGGAGAAGTTTACCTAGAGGGCCTTCTACCAGAAATTGATTTCTTGGCTAAGGTTAGGAGAAAAAAAGTGGTGGTTTTGGTTAAAATTAATACATAGATTTCTGTCAGAAAGGGCCCTCTGGGAGAAAGCCTGTAAGGAAAAACTTCTCCCATGTGCACTGACAGCACAGAGACATAGACAACCTGTGATAAGGGGGCACAAGTAAACTTAGTTATAACAGATCACAAGCCAAAATGTTGCTTTACTTCACACATTTTATCATGTCCTGTCCTACATTTTCAAATTTGTTAATTAAAATGTAGGGCTTGATATGAAAAAAATGAAAAACCACAATATTTTTGAACAAATACATGGATATTGATGCTGTGATGATATTGTAGAATTGACTGGTGCTTTCACAAAATACTTGAACATGATGAGATTATTGATAAATAATCATCAGTAATGTGGATATAATACATACGTGAGTAAAACCAAATAATAGAACAGTCTGGTTCACACAATTAGGCTACATCATTTTAATGTAATGCAACTTTTAAAACAGGACAACACTTAGCATATTACCATATCCAAAATCTAAGACGATATCTAGTCTCATTTCACATTATCAATATAATCTATTGCCCTATTATGTTCTATTATGTTTGAAACCACTATCACAATATTAACAAAATAGTTTTCCAAAATATAATGTATTACACAATGGTAAATGTATGCACAAAGTCACATGTACAGTAATACAAATGATGTTCAGCCAAATGAACTTGGTTGCACTGTTACCAAACACTTGTAATGTGTAAAACACAAATTGCAGTAACTCCCTATATTAGTTTTTAATCACATTATATTGTCAATTATAATATTCTTTTGGATTTAACTTTAGCTCGTCTTAGTAAAATCAATACATTGATATTGTTGAATATATAGATTATGTAAAATTGATGTAATACTCCACTAACATAGTTGTGCCCAGTATTAATTTTATTATTTTAGATTTAGTCTTGAGACAAAAATGCTTGTTAGTTTTAGTCACATTTTAGACACTTTTGTCCTTCATAGTTTAAGTCAATGAAAATTCAAAACATTTTTGTCAACTTTTAGTCATTATGTTTTCTATCTGTTTCTTAATCTTTAAATCTATCCAGTTAGGCTGATTCAGGTATCAGAAATTAGGAACAAAGTGACAGGTTGAATACAGATTTCATTTGGACAATTTTTCCTACAACTACAAATAATTTCTACACACTTAACTACATACTGTCATTTCTCCAGCAGTGTTTGACAGGTTTAAGGAGTGATTTATGAGCACACATTTACTGTCAATCATTTGAAAAGCTCAACATCACTCTATTTATGCTCTCAAAAACTTTGACACCACAAATAATTCTGAGACAACTAGGATTTGTACCCAGGTTCATTATAAACTCTTGACGTATCCATCTCACTGTTTAGAAGCAAAAACTTACTTAATTAAAGCCTGAGTTCTTTCTTAATCTGCAACATGTTAGTCTGGAGGTTTAAACTCATGTCCTCTCACAGAGTTGGTGATTAAAACTAAACCCTCATCTCTGTCAGAGAAATCTGATGTGAGTTCAGACTGTTTACTTATACAGCTACACTCACAGATAACTGAGCCTCCTACCTGCCTGTCAAACAGCATCAACCCATAAACCTTCCCAGGACAGTCCTGATCTGAGTGGAGTCCTGCAGGGATCAGCTGTGAAGTCCGGCAGCTGGTGGCTGTTTGCTCCACTGCCATTTAAGCGGCTAACAATCAGAGCTGCTAACAGCCACCGCTGCAACTAACAAACTCCACAAGTCAATTCAACAGCTCCACCATCCATGGTCAGACACACATGGCTGATTATTTACGGCTACAGCTCACACCACACACCAATGGCTGATGCTGCTGCAGTGTGACTGTGTTTTTGCTGGCTAGTGAAATATGATGCAGACTATTTACTGGAGTTTACAACCCTGTGGCGTTTTAAGATAATTGTAAGCACTGCCATTCTCGGCTTTCAATGTCTGATAGTCCACTAGTAACATTTTCGTCATGTATCATCAACAAAAATTAAACATAGATTTCGTCTTAGTTTTTATTATCAAGATCTATTTGTAGCTCATCATCATCTCATTTTCATCATGGAAAAAAAAGTCTTTGACAAAAATTAACACTGGTTGTGCCATCACAGAGATGCTGTAAAATAGTTGAGGACAACAGTCCAGTCTGATTTGACACAGGTGATGTTATGCAGCTCATATAGTTCATGGTACTGACAGTCACACAAGTGCTGTGTTGGCATTTGGCTGGCAGGTATATTAGTTTAAAGCTACTGTCTGTGTAATACTAGCACTGTGCATGTATATATACTGTACAGAAGTGAAGCTTCTGTTCATGTCATCCATCTTTATAAACAGTCTATGCACTGGCAGGGTTGGAAATTAGCAGCAGATTTGCTTTACTCTCAGCCAATAAAAACAATGGTAATCTATTGAATTGCTGGGGTAGTTTGGAATCCACCAGCCACAGGTGGACAAAAAAGTTCATTTCCAACCCAGAACACTAGTTAGCAGCTCTTTTTGTTCTTTCAGGTTCATCAGGCTCACTGAAGTTCTTCCCTGCATCCACTCATCATGGTGGACTACTACCAGGTTTTAGGAGTTCGGAGAGATTCGTCTGCAGAGGACATAAAGAAAGCGTGAGTTGCTAAATGTTTTTAAATTTTATATCTTAGCTGTGATGTTCTAAAACACTTCAGCAGATATCTACACAGCAGTTCTATCATCTTGTTGTCCCCCAAAGGCCCCGGCTGGCAGCTATACCACTAATGAATGGATATCTGTAGGCTGGTCCTTTGGAGCTTCAACAACAAAACTACTGTGTTAGTTCAAACTAACAGAGTAATCAATCTGCAGCTCACAATTAAAGAGTCTCAAGGGACACATTTGTAAAGCAGTGAGTGGATCTGAGATTTACAGATTCCTGTGCTCAGCGTCTTCAAGCTGCTCATTTTCAGCTCCAGCTGATTGTTTTGTTCTGATGTAGACTCCAACTAAGAGTGGGACAAACTGCACTGTATTTGAGTTGGGACTAAGTAGAGTAAATCTTTAATGTCACCTGGGGGCAATGTGGCTGGAGAGGTGACATCTGTTATTACTCCAAGTAACATCAGGCTACCTCCCAGTATGCGTCATTAACTTTAGCTGCCATAAAGAGCTGAGTCTAACAGACAGATATGGGCACATCCTGCTGAAAAGTGTCAGCCAAAAACTTCAGGTAAAGTTTTAATTCTCTTCCGGAGGGCTCACAGATCATGATTTGCAGAGGGATTAAAGTTTATTTTGTGCTAATTCATAAATATGATCATCTAACTTCCCAACTTATTATGGATAATACACAGGACCTCCTTCAACTCTTTTCATGTTCAGCTTTCTTGTTTTATTCAGTGTTGTTCCTCATCAATTACTGACAACTTTATTACTGAGCATTTTTTTCACACATTTTTTCTCTTTCATCAAACAAAATAAAATCAAGGTGTGACAAACGTAAGATGAATTAACTAACATTATTCATTTTTATTTAAATGAACTTTCCAGTAGCAGTGGAGTTGCTAAATACATTAAAATAGAAGGACCAGATGTAATGAATTTTTCATGTATAACATTTTTAACATCTAAAGGTTTTTATATAAATGCTTTACCAGGGAAAAGTCTCATGGAGATTAAACGTCTCCTTTTCTTGAATTACCTAGGCAAGAGGGCAGCAACAAGTGCAACTGTCACACACTACAAAAACAAAACAAAACAAAACAAACAAAAAAAAACATGTTATAATGTTATAATGTATAAACAGGTAAAATTTCAGGTAAATCAGGCTCAAGGTTCAAGATTTCTTTATTTGTACCTGCGGGTAAATATGTTGGTGCAGATGTGAAATTCAGTATTCCAAAACAGGATATGACAGCAATACAGATTTAAAGGACAATTATTACGAAATACATTAAAACAAGTATCGTTAACTATCAAAATAGTATAAAAGTATTAGAACTCTCATGAATGTCATGACAAAGTGCTTCTACATACATACACACACACTCACCCACTCTCTGAAGCTTAAAATGAACATTTTGGAGCAGTCACATTGACCAAACATGCTACTTTCATGATGCCTTAAAATTGGCTTAAAATCCTCCATAGTGAATCAGCTTAGACAATTTCAGATCCTTGTGTACACTATTGCAAGGAGAAGGGGCAGCATGTGTAAAAGCTTTTTTTTTTTTTTTTTTTTTTTTGGTTCTGTTCTAACCTTGGGAACCATCATCTGTACAACATTCTAAGAACACAGGCCATGTTGATTATGGTTTTTACACATGTAAAAAAGAAACCAACCCAGAGAGAGTTTTCTGTAATTTCCAAATCCTTCTGCTATTCCTGGTTAATTTTGGTGATTTAAGTGGTTACTGGTGATAACAGCAAGTGTGTTTGAATTATACAAGTCTCAGAGTTTTTTACTCCAAACCCTAACCCTATTTAGCAGCACCCTGCGATTGATCATTTGTAATATTTAAAACTTTTTTCTATTGTGTTTCCTCTGGCAGCTTTACATTTAAAGGCATACTGTGGTTTACCAGTTGAACTGTGCTAAAAGGAAACTTTGGTATTCCTGAACCTGGACCCTGTTTTCGCATGTTTTTGTGCCGAAGTGACTAATGGAGACAACATTTTTTGACATTGGTCTAGAGAGAGCGCTGCAGCTGCAGCGGTGAAACGGTAACAGAAACAATGTAATCCCTATGGTATCCCTACTCCCTATCCCTAATTGTGCACCTTTTTATCTAGTCAACTAAAAGTTTGTGTTTGTCACTGACAGGCCCAGATTGTTATCTATAGTGTCTGACAACAATACGGAAAAGACCATACAGAGAAATAAAACTTTTTTCCTTACCTATCGCTGCTCCGGTTTGTTAGTGTGACCAAGTCTTGCTCAAGGAGAAGTCACATTCTGAAATCTTGCGGACTTTGACACATTGTTGCTAAATATTGAAACAGGTAAATATACAGTCATGACATTATAAATCTTTTAGATAACGCTAAGGCTGGCTATATACTTGCTTTTTAACTGTAGGTTTGCGTAGACAATTGGCTGCGTCGTGAATGGAATTTTTCACATACTTGTACCACACATGTTACTGCAGGATTCCACTAGAGGGCACACCAGAGAATTTAAAACTGAAGTTAAAGCGAACTTCAAGATTTGCACTATGTAAACAATAAACACAGCAACACTCAAGGAGATGTATTGTTAATTCTGACATCAGCGCAGATCACGGCAGAAAAAGTGACAGCAGCACCATTGTGTGTATAAAGCACATCTAAATAATGGTGAGTTTTTTTTCTATCATTCTGCCAACACTGCCCAGACTGTTAATGGGTGTATTACGGCACACGTGGCTTAATAGCGACAGTGTCAAACACAAGTACACACATTAGCTTTATTCCATGTTCATTAAAACACCTGGAAAAGTCATGGAATTATAAAAATAAAAATAAATTGTTACAGTAATCTTCCGAGGATAACCTTCCGCGTGACGTAACATAAGGGCAAATTTAATTTCTGAAGCTATTGACAAAGTATTGCTCTAATATGTGTCAGTGTGCGACAGCATATTGTTTACCATCACATACATTTCGTAATTTTCTCCCCACAGTCCCTCTCTCTTTTAGTGTATGCCAGCTAGCTGCAATTATGTTTGAAAAGAGTTTGAATCATGATATGTTTGAAAAACCCATGGCAAGTGGGACAAGACAAGAAAATCATTATGGGTTCTTGAGAAGTCATGAACAACTTTTGAAATTCCGTGCATGTAAATGTGAGGGAACCCTGGTATTACATCTTGTTGGCACATCATGTTAATTTCTGAGGACGTGCACAACCAATATTTCAAAGGTTTGCAGGTAATGTGTTCTCTCCGACTTTCACCAACGTTTCCATCGTTGTTTTTCCTCACACAAGTCACCTCTAGCAAGATTTTAGAACAAGACTTCTCATTGAGCAACATGTGGTTACACACAATAACAGGCCAGATAAGCACAAAGTAATAAAAAAACATTACATTTCTTTGTAGGATCCTTTCCATATTATTACCAGACACAATCTGAGTCTCTCAGTGGCAAAAACAAACACTTTTAGTGGACATAGGTCGACAGCGAACATCTGCCTTTGGGGATTACTTTGCATCTTTTGCGTCGCTGCTGGGCCAATTTCAAAACTTGTTGTACAAAAACATGGTAAATTGGATCCAGGTTGAAAAACAGCTAAGCTTCCTTTAATGTGAAGCATTAAGCATAAGCAGTTCATGAGCACAGTTTTTTGTTTTTTCACTGAAGTCTTACTCTTCTTCCTTCTGTCCTCGTGCAGCTACAGAAAGCTGGCGTTGAGGTGGCACCCTGATAAAAACCCAGAGAACAAGGAGGAGGCTGAGAAGAAGTTTAAGGAGCTGTCAGAGGCATATGAAGTTCTGTCTGATGGTTTGTACCACAACTCTCTGTACAAGTCTGCAAATAAACACTGTACAGCAGTTGATGGAGTAAAGCTGATACCAACAAAGTTTCTCTTCCTTCTCTGGCTCCTCCTGTTACTGACTTTCTGTTGTGGTTCTACTTTGAGATTTTTCTCTTTCCTCTTCCAGCCAACAAGAGGAGCATATATGATCGCTATGGCAAAGAGGGACTGACGGGGAACAATGGAGGAAGAGGTAAGTGCTCCTTTTCAGGAAAGCTTAAAACTGAAATCATTTATTTTTGTAGTCTGTGTGGACAAATGGTTTTAGTTTGAAAGAAAATATTTTTATCAAACATGACAAGATTTCCAGGTCACTTTTACAGGATGTTTCACTGCTTTTATGTGCATTTTCACTTTTGCATAAAAAACCTTTAGTGGAAAAATTATAAATAGAAATTTCGAAATATTGCAAATAAGTTTTTATGCTTGGGGGAGGTGGAAAAGTTGGTGTATTGATAAAAGGTAGATGCGACTAAGTGCAATGGTTTCGAGAGGCATCGGTCTGCAGAGCTGGAGAGACACAGTTTTAGACCTGTACATGTACACAGTTTTATGTTGTGTGGACAGAGATTCTTAAATATATTTTAAAGGTTGTTACTGTAAATATAACATCAGCCTTGTGTTTGCAATTGCCTGTTAAAAGTGGAAGTGGAAAACTTTTCCACTAGCTAGTACACTAGCTCGCTAGCTACGAAGCTACTGCTGTCTGCTTATCAACTCTTTGATAATGGATTTTTACAGAATACAGCAACTTTTGCCACTGCTCATTTTAGAAGGATCACCGCAAGGAAATTAATTCTTTGTTTAGATGATCAAACGAAAATGGATCATAGATATTTGTTGGCTTTGGCTGCCGGCTTATGCTAGTGTAGCTAGTTACTTTAAAAGTTGCCTTTTTCCACTTCAAAATGTTCATTTAAAACATTGCTGTCTGTTGATACTTTGACTAGGGTTAATGCTAGACTGTCTTCTGGTCTGGAGGAACAAGTCCGCTTGACCCGAGGGCAGAGGCATGAAACCCTTGGGGACAAAAATGACAAGTGGCCTGGCTCTAAGTTCCTAAGCAGCCTGGCAGTGTTAGCTCGTGTAAAAAATTACTGACAGTTCCTCCACCCTCTTGAACTTGCGCATGGGCATGTCTGAAACTAGGCCTGGACCTCACGCATGCGTATGTCTAAAACTGTGGGTCTGTTGGGGCTCTACAGCTCTGCAGGTTGATGATTTAAATGATGTAAAATCATGACGCAGCATTGGTAATATTAACGATCAGTTCCTCGATTTATCCTGATTTAAAAACAACATAAAAACTTAATTCATACACAACAATGTCAGATATGTTTTTTTTCCTCAATCAAAGCTTTATTTCTACAAAAACATAATGCATATTTTCTGACAGTATTGCATAGCCTATTAAACATGAAGATGTGCAGGCCTAAACTTAATATGAAGCATATTGAATAACAGATTACATGCAAAGCACGCTCATAAACATCGCTCAGGCTAATAAAGCCTTACAAAAAAAAACAAAAAAAAACGCTCAAACATGTAATGCTGCAACATTAGAAAAGAACGTAAAAAAATGATCTCAGACTCACAGCGTCGTGATTTCTGTCTACTTGTTCTTGTTGAGGAAAATTAGCATGTCATTAAAACTCTTAAAAACTCATCTTGCAAACAGTTGTGCTACTTCCTCAAAAATCACAGTATTTATTTAATGTCAGTGTTTGTAGCAGTTACAGTTCAAAAAGAGTTCTGTGCCTTATACCAGAAAGAAGAGCTGCACACTCGTGGTTATAGTCTGAACCTTCTGCAAAACATTCTATCAAACAGACTTCTGTCTGACTGCTCTGATAAGATTAGACAATTTTTTATATTCCAACAGAATTGTAGTGCAGTCTCTGCAGCACTAAGTATTATAATGGTGGGAAATAAAAGCTGACCCAGCAGTTTTGAATAGATTTTGTTATTATTTGTTTCTGCTCTGTGTTTATCACTTTTAAATGACATGCTGTTTCAGGGGGCCATTTCCACAATGGAGATCATTTCCATGAACCATTCACATTCCGCAACCCAGACGACGTCTTCAGGGAATTCTTTGGAGGCAGTGACCCATTTGCAGACTTTTTTGGTAATCAGTCAGTTTATTTGTCACATGAAATCATGTCAGGTACAATTCCAGTGAAATGTAATCCTGCCAGTTTCTTCATTTTGTGCATTAAAATGGTGTAATAATAAATCAAAGTCTATGGTTTGTGAGGTAAGGGGGTTGCAGTCTCAGGCATCTGCACCAGTGTTGATTTACTTTACTCCTCACACTCCTTTTGTTTCCTGTCCTGCTCTCTCAGGTGCAGATCCATTTAGTGATGATCCATTTTTTGGCAGTGGCCGGCGGCACCAAAGTCGGGCAAACCGCAGCCACCGGACAGGTGGCTCATTTTTCGGGGGCTTTGTTGGTTTTCCTCCCTTTGGTGCTGGCTTCACACCTTTTGACCCAGGTGAGATGTGCACCAGTGAATATATTAAAAAAATATGGAACACACAAGCAGAAAAATCACACACTGTTTGCAAACCACCTGTCTAAATGAGACTCTCTTTCTGTGTCCTGTTTATCTCAGGCTTTGGTTCTTTTGGCTCTATGAGCACCATGGGTCATATGGGTCACATGGGTCACATGACAACCATGGGCAGTCTGGGAGGTGGAGGCTTCACTTCTTTTTCCTCCACTTCCTTTGGAGGAGGAGGAGGTGGAGGAGGAATGGGCAACTTCCGCTCTGTGTCCACCTCCACCAAGATCATCAATGGCAGGAAGATCACTACTAAAAGGTAGATACTAGCCAGCTGGGGTACCACAGTGATTAGAAACTGTGTTTGTAAACTTTTATACTTTCTCTACACAGCAGTACAGTATGCATGGTATGACTTTATTTATTCTTTGCTGTCTAGTAAAGATTAAACGATGTACAATAGTAGACAGACATTAGACATGTAGAAAACCTAAAATTCATCCAGTATTACTGAAATATTAACCAAACTGCAAAGAAGCAAAAAAAATTGCTTGACGGGATAGTTCAGATATTTTAAAATAGGGTTGTCTGAGGTAATTTTCCATAGTCAAGTTATCACATACAATAGATGTCAGTCAGCACACCCCCAGTTTGGAGACGTAGGCTGGTGTACTGACCCAGAAGGTAAGCAGTGTACTGTTGTGGAGGGGCAGCAGCAAAATGTATTTTAGCCACCTAAAAACAAAAAAAAAGACATTAGTTTAAGTGTTTGCTATATTTAGAATAATCTCCCCGTGGTACTTTACCATCAGATAGCAATTTCAGATGAGAAACTGAAGCCGTTATATCTCTCTCTAAAGCCAGACTCCTTTTGAGAAAAACAGTGATTTAACATCACTGAACACAGGAGCTACCGGTGTCTCAATTGTTTGGTTAGTTTGTGTTATTGTGTGACTTTGGTGTTTTAAGATTTGTTCAGATTCATCGAAGTCACACAGTGACTGTTTAGCATGCTAAGATTATTGTTTTTCTCAATGGAGTCTGGTGGCTTTGACAAGAGTATAGATGGGGAACTGAAACTGTTACTGGCTACCCCGTCAGAATGGGCTGTTTGACAGAAGGGTAAAGTAGGTGAAAGTATTCAAAACATAGTGCATACTTAAACACTCACAGTTTTTTTTTAGGTGTCTACACTTCTCTACACTGGGGACACGCTGACTAACATTGTATGTATGCAATACACTTACTACAGATAAGTACTCCATCCAGCCCTACTTCAAAAAATCCAAATGATCCCTTTAAAATCAGTTTAATTAACTAGGGAACACTTTGCATTGAACCAATTGAAAGTAGTTGAGGACATTCTTTTCTGTGTTGCAAAAGCATGGTGGTCATGAGAGCTGAGCACACAGCAACTTTATAACACACAAGCAAAAACAAAATACATCTTCCCCACTTGGACAGCACATACATGGCATGTAGGAAAGAAATGCAAATAGATAAAACACAACAAACTAGGAAACACATTTACCAATTTCACAATACATATGTGGCACAAAGAAACTTGCTGCAAATACAGAAAACAAGCACAGACAGAAACATTGTAAGTCATACACAACACAATGCAAACTTTCAGGAGACACTAAGAACTTATTAGACACAAGTCACTGGTAAAAGGCTAACACTGTGTGGCTAATATCTTTAGTAATATCAGAATTATGCAATCCTTTAAACAAATATCTGTAGCTAATGTTCTCTAACAGAGGAGAGGTCGACTTCAGCAAATCACACCTCTGTAAGGAGCTGTACACATGCCATGTTTTTTGCACCCTCAAATCCATTGTTTTCAATGTAGATGCAAAAGCAATCACATGCCAGAGCGATGCTGTTGGGCACACACCTGATCCTAAGCGGCTGTTCTTCAGGGCGCAACGGCTGTGCCCTGAGATAACCTGGGTTCAACTTATTGAACACAGCAGTGCACACCGCATGTCATGGGACGGGGACCAAACAATCACAGCCGACAATAGGCCTACACACAAACAGTGCCTAGAAGAAGATCAATCCTGCACTCAGGATTTCAGGTAAATGGTGCTTGTTAGGGTTGCTTAGCAACCTCAGACGCAACCTGCCATCACACTCTTGAAAGCTGTCACAGAAAAGGCACTAGAGTAGCACCCAGTGCCTGACCTCGCGTTTTCCAGGTGGTTAAAGATGCGGCATGTGTACGGCACCTAACACCGTCTGTCTTTAAAGTCTGATGGAAACTTGTTCTTTATTTGTTTTCTGAAAGTGCAGTGTGTTGAGCTGTTATGGCCACTATAGATATTTTATCTTTCCTCAATGCCAACTGCTTACAGTCTGAATATCCAACATAATGGTTAAAGGTTAGTAGGTGGTCATATTTGTTAGGAAATGTATTTGGGGATCTGGGTTGCTTAGACTAGTGAGAATTGGAGGCATGTGTCCAGCTGCTCTCCAGCAGTGACTGCTCCCCCCCTGTGGACCAGATGACAAATATCACATAAGCATTGTAGCTCTTTCTGTAACTGCTGACATGTTTGAATAAAGCCATTACACAACATTTGCTCAATAGAGACCTTTGTCTGAATGACAAATAAACATCTGTTTAACGGATGAATGAAGCCAGCGATGTTCAAGTTTCCATGTCCTAATCATCAGCTGACAACATGCTTTTTTTTCTTCTGATTAGGAGGATTTGTGCCAGTAAAGACTGGTTTAAACTCACATGTACATTCTCTCCTCTTCCTCACCCTCTCTTCTTCCAGAATTGTGGAGAATGGTCAGGAGCGGGTGGAGGTGGAGGAGGATGGGCAGCTTCGGTCATTAACCATTAACGGTAAGGAGCAGCTGCTGCGACTGGAACACAAGTAAAGACAGAAGCATCATCTGCTGGAGAAGTGTTACCTCAGCACAAACATACCAACAAACTTGAGCTCCAAACAGAAGGAGAAAAAAAGCAACAAAACAATGTAATAATAGTGCTCTACTGTTGTTTGGATGTATATACTTAGGTTGTGTTTATTTCCCCTCATGTCCTCTCCCTGCTGACTCTCATTTGTTAACCAATGATTCAAATCAGACGATTTGGATGCAGACTTTTCTATGCATTTTGTTAATGTATTTTTGAATTGGAGCTGTCCTTATATTTTGGCTCAGGGTGGTGTTATTGTTTCAGTGTTTGGGACCACAGTATTGTTCTAATGTATATGACCAGAACCCTCCCTTCCTCCCCTCCTTATTCTTTCTGTATGCGCTCCACTGTGTGTCGGTCTTTGTGCAGACAGCACCCACACTGTGTTCAGAAAACAAAGCATGACTTTGCTTTTTCATCTGAATAGTGAAAAAAACAACAAAAGTGTTGAATTTGATTTTAAAAAGTGGGTAGGAATAACTGAAGCATCTTCCCCCTCTCTATTTACTGCTTGTCTAACCTCTTCTTAGTAATAATTCTTTTTTATTAAAAAAAAATGCTGGTAGGATGAGTTATGCAATTTTATATGTTCTAATACCAATGTGTTTTTTGTTTATTTAATTATGCATGTACACCTTATGATGTTGAGTCTTAATGTTACAGCTGCATTATGATGCACAATTAATGGAAGGCATTCTATAAATGATATATGGATATAGAAGGAATTTTGTGTACTTTGTAAACCAATAAATCTGAGCTTCATCCTGTTTTCAGGATGCTAAAATCTGGCTGGTCTCTGCTCTGTGAGTCTGCAGCGAGTCACTTTAACAATCTGTTATCCAACTCTCAGGTGTCAAGAGTATCATCATAGGTAATAACTAGGGGTGGGGAAAAAATTGATACAGAATGGTATCACGATATTTTTGTGTGGCAATATAGTATCATCACATGGACGCCAAGTATTGATTTTGTATTCTGTAAATTATTGTTTTCCAAATACAACTTAACTTTTGGTAGCCCAGTAGCATCATAAAATCAGTTACTGCAAATAAAAATGACTTAAGTGAGATAAACAGTGTCTTAAGAGCAGTGATAATATTTTACCGTGGGGCCTCTGATGATTCCCACTCGGAGTAGTGGCCAAAGCGTCAGTACTCACAGATACATTAGATCTCATCATCAGGGCCCAGTTGTACAAAAAGTTTAATCTGGATCAGAATGATCTGGATTTTGAAATCCCATGTTTTGCTATTGCAGATCAGATGATCCATTTTACTTTTGTATCAGTTTTTCAACCCTCTGGGGACTGAGGGGGTCTCAGGGTGCTTTTTGTAGTCAGCACAAGTTCAGCTACAATAATATCTATGTAGTATTTATTTCATGATTATACTTTTTTAGAAGGAAACCGGGTAAATTAAACTTTTGTAAAAAGAAGTTTAAGAACTGTGCTAGAATGTGTAAAAAAAAACAAAAAACATGACCTTACCCACTGTGATGATTTTTTTAGGTCACTTGAGGTGATTCTGCCAAGTCTTAGGAATGTATGAAACAAAAACACTTTCATCTGCTCCACTGATTTGGGCAATTAAAGGGCTATCTAAAGATGTATCCTGTTGTTTTGGGATAAAGAGTTGCCAGCTGGAGGGGTAGTCCATCTTTTCACTGAAAATGCAAAAGGTGCTGTTCAGAGGTGAGGCCAGGTAAAGTGTCACCGCCCCCCTCCCCCCAACACTCACGGACACATTCACCCCCTTATCCCTTTCAAGAGTGAAGAAAAGAAAAAAGCTGAGAAAAGTCCTTTTGTGGCACTGATTTGAAGCAACAGTGAATTAGATCACCCTGATCCAGATACAAACTTTTCAAGATCACCAAATCTGGATAACCAGTAAATGGGATTATATGTCACAGTCTAGGCTACCAGCTTTGTAAAGACCAACAGGCAGAATAGCTGGTGTGGGGTCACTTTAAGTAGTAAGTTATTTGGAAGTCAGATAAAATGAGGAACGCAATTGTTAGAAACGACTTTTGACTGTTGTTGTAGGTGATATAGAGTTATAAATGAAAGTTAAAATTTAAAGTAATAATCTTGAAGATTTTAATTTACATAAATGTTATACCACTTGCTAATTGAAAGAGGTAAGAATGGTGATTGACCCTATGTCACTCTGATGAAAGCCCCTGCATATTGGGTGTCTGTGGCAACATTCCCAGGAAAAATCAAAAGCAACGCACAGTTATTAATAATCCACTCTAACACTCACCAAAACATACACACACACACACACACACACACACACACACCATCTATGCTGTGGTAAACCTTTCATCTGGCCAGCTGCAGGACTCATAAAACTAGGTGACATGAATAAGTTCACCAGCCTGATTTCAAGCCTGTCTGATGACAACCACACTGCAATTACAGCTTGTCACCATAGGAGCCACCAAAGAGAACAAAACGGAGATCTTTAAGATTGTAACTTCTAATTATTTTTGTTGATACTGAGGCTTAATGTGTAGCCTAATGTCTTCTCTTTCTACTTCATCACGATAACAGTTAAACAAATCAAGTGCCAAATATGAATAAATGTATTGACCATTTTAAAGGTTTTACTGTAGTTTGTTCCTTGTTGAATCCTCTCTCCTGCTGGGATCAGGAAAATCCTGATTTTTTTTGGATAAAACGTATCCTGATCCTACTGAAGAGTTTTGACCAACACATACTGAAGGTTTGATCCAGATCAAAACCAACAGGGGATTATGTGATTTAATCTGAAATCAGAATCCTTTTTTTCTTTTGAACAATCCATTTTCAAGATTTGATCCAATCTAATCCAAAATCTGATCAGACTGCATCTTAACAACTGGGCTCAGATTTCTTTGAAATATGTATTGAATCTCTGTTTCACAAATATAACAAAACAATATCACAAACATTTGTATTGCAATGAAATACCATAAAGGTGTAGCTGCAGTGTAGGCAGTACAAGTGCTTTCGTCCACATTTAGTGCTTCATCTGCACAGGTACACAGGGCCTGTATTCCATTACACCCTCTGTGAATCATTAGCCCAGGCCTACAGAGAGCTCAGACTCTGATCTGACAGACTGAGAAACAATAATGGTCTATAAACTCCAGTCTTACCTGAGGGAGCTGATATTTGCCAAGTGGAATTTGGAAGGTTTGTTGTAGTGCTGCCAGCGAGACACAACATTAGTCCATGCAGTTTGAAAACTTGGTCCAAGTATTTAAGCATAATCCTGGCAGATGCCATCACACTGTATATATACTATTGTAAGATAATGACAGAATCTGTGTGTTTGCGCCAACTGACCTCAATTTCCCAATTAAATAAGTGTTGTACCTTACTGCAGATATCATCTGTATGCACACTCCAAGATAAGGCATCATCAACAAATCTTTAAATATTTACAGGTTAAACCTTGTTCAACCTCTGTGTTATGAATAATAAGGAGGTTCGAACTCTACTGGAGGACTAACAAATCTTTCTTTTGTTTTCTTAGGATAAATTAGATAATTCCTCTCCTACAAATCTATCTGATGAATATCTGATCATCTTAAGCACCAAGGACAAAAGTTTAGTATTTTCCTAAAACTTCAGTATAAATATTTGAAAGATCAGTTCAACAAATGTTATTATAAAGTGCAATAAGAGGTGAGCTCACACAACCCTTAGGTGTTCCTGAAATGGTGAATATGTCTGAATAAGCATGTTCCCCCATGGGTGTCTGGAGCTTGGAGTCAAACTGCCACTCCTACATCACAAGGAAAGAGGTCGATGTCTACGGAGCAGCAATAACCTTACACACATCCAAGCAAACAGCAACCCTGCCTGCAGCAATCAAATTGTATAATACAAAACTGATAAAGCAAAAGATAGATAGCTGAATTTCTGGGGGGTTCTTCTGTTGTATAACTTCTGCAGTGTTGTATATTGTTGTTGTACATAAAAACAGTGGCATGCAAAAGTTTGGGCACCCCTGGTCAAAATTTCATTAACAGTGAATAGTTTAGTAAATAGAAGATCAACTGATCTCCAAAAGTCATCAAGTTAAAGATGACATATTTCTTTAATATTTTAAGCAAGATTAATTTCAATCTTTTACAACTTCAAAATAACAAAAGAAGAAAAAGGGCCTGAAGCAAAAGTTTGGGCACCCTGCATGGTCAGTGCTCAGTAGCACCCCCGTTGGCAGGTATCACAGCTTCTAAACATTGTATGTAACCAGCTAAGCGTCTTTCAGTTCTTGTTTGGGGGATTTTCACCCATTCTTCCTGCAAAAGGCTTATAGTTCTGTGAGATTCTTGGGCTGTCTTGCATGCACTGATCTTTTGAGGTCCATCCACAGATTTTTAATGATGTTAAGGTCGGGGGACTGTGAGGGCCATGGCAAAACTTTCAGCTTCAGCCTCTTGAGGTAGTTCACTGTGACTTTCAAGGTGTGTTTAGGATCATTGTGTAGAAGTCATCCTCTCGTCATCTTCAGCTGTTTTACAGATGGTGTGACGTTTGCTTCCAGAATTAGCTGGAATTTAACTGAATCCATTCTTCCTTCTACCTGTGAAATGTTCCCCGTGCCACTGGCTGCAACACAAGCCCAAAGCATAATCGAACCACCTCCATGTTTAACAGTTGGACAGGTGTTCTTTTTGAGCAATCCTGCACCCCTTGTTCTCCAAACATACCTTTGCTCATTGCATCAAAAAAGTTCTGTTTTAATTGAATCAGTCCATGGGACTTGTTTCCATTTTTTAAACTATGGAAATCATATATAGATATTGTTTTAGTTTTTAAAAAAGTTCTGCATTCTTTCAGTTGTTTACTGTGAACACGAATTTTTATAAACATTTGTTTATAAACATTTATAAACTCAACTCAATTCAGTTCAACTCAACTCAACTCAACGCAACGCAACGCAACGCAACGCAACACAACGCAACTCAACACAACTCAGAGAAGACAGTTGATGTGGGTGACAATCTGATCAGGATGCCTCATCTACCCCTGAATGTGAAAGTAATCCAGACTGAGAGGAAACACAGGGACAGACATACAATACTGTTCCATCTGACCTGGGGACAGTTTGAGATCCTCTGGGAGGAGTCAGTGGACTTCATGAGGGAGTAGGTCCTCTTCCTGTAAGCCAGACCCTGATTATTGTTGAAAAGTAGTTGGATGGATTGGTAGGAGGCAGCTTGTTGAGTTTCCATATTGCCTTCAATGAGGATACAATATGTATCGAATATTACTTTTCTCAGTTGTTGGCAGGCCCAAATGGAATCTGCAGATTTTATTTCTTTCCAGCCGCGATCCAAAATGAAAGTCTGCGAGATTTTTTTTTTTTCCTCATAATGTGATAGACAATTTTATTTCATGATGACAATTGCTTTTAAACAAAAATAGCCTCACACAAAACATTAAAACCTAAAATGACCTCAGGCAGGGTAAAATAACTACTTAACAGATATTAGTAGAAACTTTGAATCAGAAATTTGATTTAATCATAAATACTTAAGAAAACATGTAAACATTTGTTGGAAAAGTCAATCAACAAAATGTGGGACACATGGCCATTAAAATGGATGGTTCAACATGGAGCAGAGAGAACAACAATAAATTTGTTCTATTAACAGTAAATCATATTTTTGACATTTCTTCTCACTACACCACTAACTCTGATTTTAATGCTAACTGAATACAACACACGCTTGTCACACACATCCACAAGGAGGTGGAGGAGACAGTAACAACATTCTGCGTTTTACAAGCAGCAGTTCTCCTAAAAATCTGCAGAAAATCTGGTTATCAGGGAAAAGTTGAGTTCATGGAGCATCATTATGCTGCTTGACCCAAAAAAAACCAAAGAACTCTTCTCTCACATTCTCACATTTACCTCATCATTAGTTCTTCCACTGAACAACCATCAAAGAACCCCAAAGACTCATGGGAGCAGGAATTGGGAACCATATCAGTGGGTGACCGGTGGCAGCATATTTTATGACTAATCCACTCTCTCTCCATCTGTGCTTGGCAGGGCCCACTACAGTGTTGTAGTGATTGTGCACAAATCTTCAACGCACTTAATACAGCGTATAATACTGCTATTATCTGTGGCACTCTGCTGGTCTTGTTCGGAGTCCCTATACAGCCCAATATGTCTAAAGGCATGCAACCTGTTCTCACTTTTACTACCTTACTGGCAAGGCAACTTGTTCTTCTTAAATAAAAGCATGTTGAACCTCCAACTCACAAAAGGTGGGTAAGAGACATTTTACTGTCCATTAGACTGGGGAAACTTAGATTTTTACCTTGAGGGTTCTTCTGAAAGGACTTGGAGACCTCTCCTAAGCCAGATTTCTCCTTAGTCGTCAGTTCAAGGTCCACATGGTTTAACTTATTGAGCGTCCTACTTGTGTTTGTCCATGTCATTGAGCTAGTTTGCTGTCTCTGTTGTGTAGCTCTCTGTTAGTTATTTTTTATTTTCTATGTTTTGACAAACTTGCCACGTTTGCGAGTCACTTGCAGTCCATTCAGAATGGACCCGCGACCCACTTTTGGACCGCAACCCACCAGTTGGAAAGTACTGTCCTAAAACATATTGCATCTATGACCTCGTTGCCTGGTTGTGGAAACTAAACCTCCTCTTTTGTTTGTTTGTTTTGTTGTTTGTGTTTTTTATTATTTAATGATTTAATTTATTCATTATTTCCTTTCTTTATGTTGGTAGTGTATTGCTAAATTCGCTGATCGCTGAACATAACATTCCTACACATGTTCAGGTTCCAGTGCACGTGTTGCCAACACCAGCGCAAATGGGCCTGACTGTGAAGGGCATATATATAAGCGGATGTGTATAAAGAGGTGTGTATCTTCCATGTCCTTTATTTTGTATTGAGTTGATCCTCGATTCAATAAATATAACTTTAAAAAAAAGATTATCTGGGGGGGCTTTTTGTCTTCAATGACAGGGCAGTTTGAAGTGTAAAGGGGGGAGAAAGAAAGAGGGGAAGACATGCAGCAAAGGGCCAGGGGCTGGAATCAAACCTATGGCTGGTACATCGGTCGCCTGCTCTGCTCAGTGAGCAACTGGGCACCTCTCCTACAATCCTCTCTTGATCAATGTCTCTCCATGCTCCTTTTGAAAATTTCTTTTACAAAGTCAGTTTGCTTTCTTTCCCTTTCCTTTCTTTTATTCTTTTCAGCCTTGATTTCCCTTTCTTGGTGAATGACGTTACAGTGTACGTTAGTGCTCCAGCAGCATAATCAGTCACACTCTCCAGCAGCCTCTAGCTGCATTTACTGTATAGGCAAATCCTAGTGCAGGGGTGGACTGACCCATTTTGCACCTTTCAGGGGGGTGAGAGACGTTCCACTATTTTTTAATGCAAACTTAAGTCTTTCCACTGATTTATGCAGCCACGTTGAAATTCTGGTACTGTAATGATGAACATCAGAACTATATCCAATTTGATTAGCAAGATCTATAGGGTACTGGCTGTAGATAATAGTTCTAATAAATAACAATAAACTGATAGAAAACCTATTGATAACATTAGGCCATCTGAGGTGAGAATGCATGTGGTCAAATCATTAATGTTATTGAACACATCTGTGCTTTTCCTACTATGACATGTCAGAATGTCTGCCTTAAGAGAGGTCTATCCCCCCACCTGGACTCTAGTTTCTGACGGCAGCAGGCATACAAAACAAAAGCATTTCAGGGTAAAGTAAGGGAATGTCAATTCATTAAATGGTGGGCATTTTTTTACAGTGGCATTTTATGTTATGTTACCAGATTTATTTGTATTATGTTTAGTTATGATTTCACATGTACATAGTCAATTTGATCAGTTTCTTACAAAGTAGTTTGAACTTCTTCCAGATAGCTTTAGTTAACCAAACTAGATTTCCCCTTGATAGCTTTGCTGTATCACCTCTAATGTGAAATGACTGGAGGCTTGTAGAGTTATGCTTTTAAAAGTAACTTCCCCAGCACTGTCTCTTTGTGGAAAGCCACGAATGTACCATCGTAGTCATCCCTCAGTTTTAAAGGCACTTTTAGAGTCTGGAATTTAGAGGAGAGGGGACAGAGCCTGAGAGGAAGTTGTAACTGCTCTGGAATTGGAAAGCTGTGGGACTGTGGCTTTTTTTCAATATCTTCTAATAATGATACTGTGAGCATCTTGCTTCTACTACCTTTCTTTGATACATGCTCTAATCAAGTTCAAACAAACAAAACATTATTTAGGCCTTAAAGGGTAACTTCTGACTTTTTCAACATGGACCCTGTTTTCGCACGTTTGTGTCCAAGTGACTACTGGGAGCAACAATTTTTGAAACTGGTTCAGTACTGAGTGAGACAGCAGCAGATAAACAGGCTGCAATGTAATCACTTGGGGCAATTGCGCATCCTCAATGTATGTCCAGTTGTTTTTGCCACTGACAGGCTCAGATTGTTATTTGAAGTGTCTCACAACATTATGAAAAGGATCCTTACAGAAAAAGACATTTGTGTTAGGCAGTTAGATCCTTTTGTTTGACCTGAAACACCCCCAAAATCACCATTGCCAAACCCACTAGACTGTTGATGGTTGATGGAATGGTGAAAAATGAACCAAGATGGCTGTTATGAGTTTTATTTTGTTTTTGTGGACTTTGAATGATATCAGTTTTATAATGATAAAATTATTGTTTATTGAAATGGAGTCTGGTGGGTTTGACGACAGCCATTTCTGGGCTGTTTCTGGTTAAACAAAAAGGATCTCACTCTTTAAAAAAAATGGTCTATCTCAGCAGGGATCCTTTCCATAATGTTGTCAGATGCTTTGAATAACAATCTGACTCTGTCAGGGGCAAAACCAATCACTTTTAGTGGATGTAAATTGATGAAGCACAATTGCCCCAAGTGGTTATATTGCAGTCCGTTTTGCTGCTGCCAGTTGCAGCAG
This sequence comes from Epinephelus moara, assembly GCF_006386435.1. Lineage (NCBI taxonomy): Eukaryota > Metazoa > Chordata > Actinopteri > Perciformes > Serranidae > Epinephelus > Epinephelus moara. The sequence continues at coordinate 37,892,459 of NC_065526.1, forward strand.
TCTCACTCAATACTGGACTAATTTACCATTAGCCACTTATAGACACAAAAACATGAGAAAAGGTTTAGGGTTAGGGTTAAATGGGTCCAGGTTGAAAAATACCAAAGTTACCCTTTAACATATATTTCTTGGTTATAGAGACATACAAAACAAACAAACAAAAAAAAAAAAGTTAGAAAACACTTGAAAACAGTTGAAAACTATGGTTGGGAACTATATAAAATGGCATAAATACAGCCAATAGATGGCACTAGAGGGCGAAGTCAAAAGTTTCACACAACAACAAACAAAGCAACAGTAGAGGAGGTCATAATATTGTACCTTTCAATGGAGACAGCATTGTAGACAGTGGTAGTCTGTGCAGCAATTATACACCTACACAAACATGCGGATGGACAATTCTTTTCAATTTCTTTTAACTATGTTACCGATTCATTATATTCCGCCATCATTTAAATTTCTTCACCATCTCCATCTTCCATAATCCTATCTGTTTTGAATTACACTACACTGCCTCAGTTTCGTTTCTTATCCGTAAACTCTCAGAGAACATGCAGAAATATGGATAATATGAATGCAGAGTACAGACGACATTGTCTGTCTCGGTCTTCATGTTTAACATCGAGCATAAATGAACCCTTAGGCAGAATTTATACTTCTGCATTGAATTGACACTCTGCCTCCACGTAGAGTCTACCCCATAACCTACGCTGTACCCTGACATATACCTCCCTGGAAATGTAACTAGGCTACACGTTTATTTGTTTATTTTTGTAAACTGAAACCATTTCCCTCAGTGGAAATGAAGCTTTTATTTACTTTAATTTCACAGATAAGAAACAATGAATTTTGTAGATAATAAAGCCTCCACAAAAATAGCATTTCATGTCTTGTGTGTGATCTATCCTTCAGGGATTTATACTTCGGGATTTATCCTGGCTTCATATGAGCAGAGGAAATCTCTGCTTGTCACTAGGCTAATTTATACAATGTAAAATTCCATAGGCTTGTGCTAATAGTATTATCATGTTTGTTTGGAAAACGTGTTTTTAGTATAAGACAGTTGATTTGTTGGTGATCCTTGTGAGTTGTAATGGAGCCAATTTTGTAATGTTACCTTTGTTAAATGTTGCTGTTGTCCCTGGTTTCATAACCTACGAGAAGAGGAAAAGTTCGCTAGCTAGTAGGCTAATTTATACAATGTAAAATACCATAGGCTTGTGCTAATAACGTTAGCATGTTGTATTTGTGGGGAAAATGTGTTCGGATAAAGACAGGTGTTTGTCTGTGAATGTTGAGAGTTGTAGTGAAGCCACTTTGTGTAGCAACTTGTGTTTGAAATTGTCTCTTTAAAGCCTATGTGTGTTTTGGGTGTGTTTTTGATTCAACTAAACTTAACAGCACTAGTGTAGTGACTAGTGTTTTGGAAAAAGACACACCACAGCACAAGTATAAATGCTCACAACAGCGTAGGCGATGTGTGTAGGCTACGGCATAGAGTGTGCTGCAATAGTATAACTCCTGTTAAACAGTTAAACTGTTTTTGTGTCCTGGATTTTTTGGGCGGGGCTAAAAGACTGCTCGATGGTGCAATGGAGCAAGCTTGGGATAAGCCCCGCCCATACACATTATAAGACCTAGAACCCCTGAGTTTTTCTGTTGTTTGAAATAATAATAATAAGACTGAGAAGAATAATGCTGATTTTCAGGCAGGTCACTGTCCCCTGTCTCCGAATCTGATTCTGGCTCTGGAAGTTAATGTCTGGCTGTACAAGCCCATCTGCTAGATGGAGCATCCATTGTAGTGTTACAATTAAAAGAGGCTGCAGCTTTCCTGAAAGTGGGCGTGGCTACAGCGCATTCAGCGGACACGCCCCAGCATCTCAGAGCAGAGAATACTGCTTATTTTAAATTATTTTGAACTTGGCGACTTTTTAATCATTAAAATTTGGCTTGGTGCATAGTAACATATTTTTCTGTGGTGTGACAAACTTATTACACATATTTATTTTTGCTTTACACGGACTTAAAAACAGATGTATTATTAATGTGTTGAAATGAATAGAGCTTGGCTGTAAGCAGGAGTTCAGGTGGAAAGAAGCTGTTGATATAGAGCTGTCCTTGGTGCTGAACGCCTCAATCCAATTAGCGCTCTCTCTCGCTCTCTCTCTCTCTTGCCCAGCTGCTTCACACTCCTCTTTCTCTATCTGCTGTGTGTTTCCCCATGGCTCTCCGCGCTGCATTTCCCGGGACATTTCCTCTCCTGTGCTGACAGATTTATTAATTCATTTCTTTTCTTTTTTTTTTCCTTTTTGCCAAAATGTGGATCTCCAGCGGTCTCTGTGCTCTTGCAGGCTTCAGGAATCAGCGGCCGGAGGGGAGACGGAGCAGCTGGGATAACTAACTGGGTGCTATGGTGGGACCTCCTGGAAGGGGCAAGAGTTCGGCTTTTCCGAAATATCAGCAATTTCCACAAAGGTGGGTCACATGGACATTCTTTTACTTTACACCTTTAATGTATTATTATTATTATTATTATTATTTAATATATATATATATATATGAATAACAGTGGCAGGCTGCTATTGGTGACGTTAATTGGATGAAATGGAATAGAGCCGAGGCTACTTGGATTTGTGCTGGTTCACATATACTTTGTATCCACTTTCTGTGGAGCTGTACTTTTTAAACTTGCTGTGGGCTCAGATGCATAATCGCGGGTTATTAAGCCTGAGTCTCCTTAATCTCTTGACAACGAATTGGACGCTCTCACTTTGGACTTTTATTCTATGTTGTGCAGGAATCAACTGTCTCTGCATTTGGTCTGCTTTAAAAAAGAAAGTGGGGGGAACAAAAAACAGACAGCCATGCAATCTACAATACACATAATAGTTTTTTAAAACAGCTAAGTGAATCGTGGTTTAAGGAAGCAGAGACATAAACTGTAGAGTCAGTTTATTAATGTAGATGTTTGTGTTGCAGAAATGAACTGTCTTTTATTCTGGAGGGGGAGGACTGGATAAGACCCATTTTTAGTGGTGATGTAGCAGCTTGGTTCCTGACGTAGCCGTGTGTCCTATGAGTGTCCCAGGAGAAGATAGACAGTCTATAATTAACTAAGGCAGACTTGAGCCAGGGGAGACGAAGCCTAATGCCACTACTGGGATTTGTGGAACTCCATTACACAATCAGATAAAGGTCCCGCAGTCAGAGGACTTCTAATGGCAACATAAGCCTTTATAGTCCAACAGCAGAGAGGCTTCCGAGTGAAAAAAAAAATGCAGTTTAGATTCCATCCATTATCGGAGAGTGGATTCCTATTGGTATTCATTGCATAAGAAAACATGTTTGAGGATATACAGTTTCAGTATTCAGCGATTTAATTAGATGATTCTTTCTAATTAAAAATGTCAAAGTTTCCTTTTTTTTTATGAGTCTCCAGGGTTTAATATCAGGGCTAACACATCACAATGTAATATTTCCCAGTGGAGATACTCAGATTTGCCATTTTGATTTGGTGTTGTGTGTCTGCTACTCACTGAACCAAAGACAGCCTGTAAGTTACAGTTAATTCCAACAGCAGTCCCTATCTAAAAAGGAAAACAAGCCATAGATAGATAGATAGATAGATAGATAGATAGATAGATAGATAGATAGATATTGAGCTGTAATTTACAGTATGTGCCAGCCAAGTACAGTTTGGCAGGAAAGTTCTTGCATATGCAGACAAACAGTGTATGATATGACTCTAAAGTGCAATATAAAGATGTGGCATCTATAGCTGCTGCCGTTCCAATCTCTGAACATGCAGGCTGTGCTCTCACATTTGACCGATCCAGTCCACCCACTCCCTAGCTCTGCCCTTTGTAAGCATTCAGTGGGCATGGCCTGATTAACCCGTAAGGGGGCCCAAGGGCAAAAATGAGCTGCTTGGTCCCCATGACCCCTTCTTCCTCCATCTTCTTCTCTATATTGTCTAGTGAGAGGCAGTATAGTAGCTGACATGATTAAAGCCTTAAAGGTACAGTTGGGAATTTTTATGAAAATAACTTCTTGTTATATTTCCTCAAACTGTCATGATTATTCACACAGAGGTACATGAGACAGATAGTCAGTAAAAAAAATCATGTTCCTCCTCCTACTCTGTGTGCTTTTAATGACATTTGCAGCATTGAGCAAACCTTAATCAAGATTTTGTTAATGCATTGCCTATTTCTCAATTTTTTCAGAGACATATTTTAGTGTACACTTTAGCTGTAAAATTAGAAATTTGGTCTGGCTGGTGAGTATTGCTTAGTTATAGGGTTGCAGTGATATACTGGTTTTAAGGTATGCTGTGATAACAAAGTTGATCTACGATGCAACTGGATAAATAATCTCCCTTTTATTTTAGCAATTTTCAAAGCGGAGACTATTTTACTCATGCTTTCATTAACAAAATGGTTTTAAGTTTCAGTTATAGTAATAAAACGTTTGTTTTAGCAACAATAACCCCTCTGTTATTCTGACTGATAATAATATAAATTGTGTAATATCATGATACCGTTAAACTGCTGCAACTGCATGAGATTTTCTGAGACCATTATCGTACCATGAAACTCATACAGTTGCAGCCCTCCTTAGTTTTCAGCTTGACTGTATTCAACATGGTGGCTGAGTCAGAGACTTTCTCATTTTACAGCTAAACAGTAAACTCAAATATGTTTCTGAAAACATTTCAGGTGAGAAGTAGGCAATGCAGTAACAGACTCTGGATTCACATTTGATCAGCGCTTCCTACACTGTAAAAAATTTGTATATTTACAGTAAATTACTGGCTACTAGTCGTATCACTTTCACGGGAAATTACTGTATTATTTTTACAGCAAATTATTGTGAAAGGAGAGCTGTATACTGTCATTCACAGTAGTTATGCCTGCATATTACTGTGATGTAGCAGTATGCTTCTGTAAAAATATTACATTCAGTAGTAACCTCACAGTTAAAGCCTATTACATTACTGTGATAAAACACTATGTTCCTGTAAAATTACTGTATTTAACTATAAATTCACAGTTTATGTTACAGTTATGTACACTGGATTACTTGGATTACTGTGATACTGTGATTACTGTGTACTTTTGTAAAATTACTAGCCTATATTTACCTGCATGAATTTCACAATAAAATTGTGAATACAGTTAAACATCACAGTAATAATAATGTTATTACCATGGCTCTGATTGGTTGTTTTCGTTCACATGTGGTAATGGCATTAGAAGCAATACCAGGAAGCAGAGGACTATCTGTCTCATTTTGTACTGTGTGGAAGTAGTGACTGTTTCAGCAAATATGACAATGAGTTATTTTGTTATAAAAGCAGCTTTAAGGTGGGCCCTGCTTTATTATGTGATGTTGACACCCTGTCCTGTAGAGATGCACTGTGTTGCAATCAAGACATTCTGTCAATTCAGTTTTGTGGTTATGTTTCATGTTCCTAGTAAATGTACATCAGCACATTGCACTGAAAAGATTTATTGTAAGGTTGGTATTGTGATTTCCAGCTTCTCATGTCCAAGTGTCCCTGAACAAGACATAGAACCATAAATTGCTCAGATTTAGTTGTTTTTCGCTTTAGGCAAGATGAGTCTATGGCTGAGGATTAGCAAGGGCCAGGATCTCATTTGGTCCTCGGGGCCCCTGAAGGTAATCCTGCAACAGTGACACTGTGATTGTATAACTCATTATCTTTACAGCTGTTTGATAGCTGCACATCTTGTGGTCATCGAAGAGGCTCCAGAGGTAATTTAGAAGAATGGTATGATATAATTTACTTCCGCTCAGACTTGAATAATATATGATGTCTTGTTTTTGCAGCCATGGATCTAACCAGGAGTCTAGTGGTGTGAACACAGCCAGGTGAGCGTGGTGGGTCTGGGCAACTTTCCCCCAACCGACCACCATCATCATCTCTTTGAGCCTCACAGGCTCCAGACACTCACACACACCACTGCAACCTGTTTGAGGAAACCCACTCCGACAGTAAGACAGCAGCACACGCAGCGCAACCATGACAGACAGAGTAACCTTCAGCACACCCAAAGTCACCCCGCGGCCCGCCGCAGGTCCAGTGCTCCCCCCTGAGCCCATTGACATCATCCGCATTAAGGCCCGCTCTCGGCGGGTCAGGCTTAATGTTGGAGGTCTCACACATGAAGTCCTGTGGAGAACACTGGACCGGCTGCCCAGAACCCGTCTGGGACGGCTAAGAGACTGCAACACCCATGAGTCACTGTTGGAGATCTGTGATGACTACAGCCTCAGTGAGAATGAGTACTTCTTTGACCGGCACCCAGTGGCCTTCTCCTCCATCCTCAACTTCTACAGAACTGGGAAGCTGCACATGATGGAGGAGATGTGCGCCCTCTCTTTTGGCCAGGAGCTGGACTACTGGGGAATCGATGAGATCTACCTGGAGTCGTGCTGCCAGGCGCGGTACCACCAGAAGAAGGAGCAGATGAATGAGGAGCTGAGGAGGGAGGCAGAGACACTGAGGGAGAAGGACGGGGACGAGGCCGAGCACGGCTGCTGTCCTGACAAGAGACAGAAGCTGTGGGATCTGCTGGAGAAACCCAGCTCATCTGTGGCTGCAAAGGTAACAACAGCTGCACACACACTACACTGACATATTGGTAAAGGAAAATTACACTCTAAAAATGAACCCTAGTTTATCATCCTTTGGCATTAAAGTGTCCAGGCTAAAATAAAAGCATTTTCTAGTTCATGGTTCCTCACCGTGGAATGATAAACAGACAAAGTCAGTTTGTTGTTTATTGAGAGGAGCTCCTTACATAGTGACAGTCTAAAGATGAGGTGGTCATGGTTCAGTATGTGAAAAAAGTTGTATAATGTCTTCTGTGTCTCTGGAGGAGCTTGGGTCAAGCCTGAGAAAATAAAATGTGTTGTCATCAGGGTTATCTGACCTCAGGCTTGGAGACAAATGTATTATGTTAGTTGCATTGTGGGAATTTAGAATCCATGTTGATTTTTTTGAAGCTTGATCTATACCAGAAACTAAAAGTCAGAATATCTCTTCCTTTGCTGCACAGATTTCCCCTCTTTTTTAAAGAACTTTTTTCTTCCTTTATTCTGATGAAGGAAGGAGACACAAAAAGACAAGACGCAGAACAAAGTGCGACTCCTTATCTTGACTCTAACCAGCTACTGTAAAATTGCTGTTACATCTTGTTACCAAGACATGACTATTCTTCGTTTTTACTCTGTCTTGTGAGTGCCTTAGGTTTATGAAGTGAAATACGTAATTACTGGAGTGCCCAGTTAAAGAGACGTATTCACCTACTGACTGAACTGAGGTTATAGGAACAACATCCAGTAACTGTGGTGCATTTTTCCATTTTTTTTTTTTTTTACTTTGGAAGTGACTTCTGTTTCTGACTACATTCAGCAAAGCTACACACATGTCCTAACATTTATGGAATCAAATAAGAGACATAATTTTTAAATTTAGACACCACTGAATTCATAACATTGAAATATTTTACTTTAAAAACCACATATCTGGTTCTATTTGTTCGAAATTCACCACTTTGAAATTAAAATATGAAATTTCTTGATTTGTAGCATCAAAATTTGAATTTTTTTTAATGCTCACAAATTCAGACCAAAAAAAACCCAAAGTTTGAGAATCAAGGAAAACATAGAGTCGGGCTAATTATATCAAATAGGTTAAACTGTGATCTGAAAATTCCCACTGAAAAAAAAAAAATCTTAAAAGTAAATATACATAAATTATATATATATATATATATATATATATATATATATATATATATATATATATTTTATCAANTTAAACTGTGATCTGAAAATTCCCACTGAAAAAAAAAAAATCTTAAACGTAAATATATATAAATTATATATATATATATATATATATATATATATATATATATATATATATATATATATATCAATGTTATGAATTCAGTGGTGTTTAAATTTCAATAATTAAGTATTCAGTGGCTGTTAAGATTTAAATACTTTTGGCTCTCATTTGCTTCCATACACCACTTTTTCCCACTGTCATTTTTAAAACAAATAACAGCAGGAGCAGTAATCAGGGCCCCCCTTTAACTTGGATGGAATTAATTGCATAAATAAGTTCCAACACAACACAGACTTAGTCATTCCCCACTAATAAGCAGGATTTAGTTGTTTTTGCATGTTGGACCCACAGTGTAGATCTGTAAACTGTAAAAGGTAGTAGTGTTAAGTCCCAGTCACTCCTGGATTGTGACCTCAGTTCTGTTTCCTGGTGCTCTGCTCTACCTGCCTTTATACTTAGCCTCGTGCAGCTCCATGAAGAGGCATCAGAGGCCATTAGGGAGCTATCAGGACCATAATCCTCCTTCACCTGCAAAGTACAGACACTGAGGGGAGGAGGATAAGGGATTACCGTGGCATTTTCTCCTGTGCTCTGTCCTGGTGCTCACTAGTGGATAGGTGGTGGGGATTTTATATTTAAAGGGTCAAGTCACCCAAATTGCAACACAAATGAATACAACATTAAAAAAAAAGAAAAAAAGAAAAGAAATCCCACTAATATCTTTCTCTTTGGAGATCAAAACCCAAAGTTGGGTGCCACTGAGGAAGTACCAATGGCTGTCTTGCCTTTATCAGTTATACTCAGTTATAATAAGAGAGTCTGATGCATCAGTAACAAGCTCTTACACAAATCTATTCTTTATTACACCACAGTTTATACATAGAGTTTAATAGAAGATAAGAGGTTGAGTGTTGCTGATAATCCCACCCACACTTAAAGAAGCTATATGTAAGAAATCTAAAGCAAATAGTCGACAGATCCTCCTAATATGTCACATAGACTAAGGAATAATGTTCATATAACATACTGATCTCACCGACAACAATAGTACAGCCAGAATATTCGCATTTAAAAAAATTTTTACGGTCCGCAAATCATGTTTATGTTTTGAATTTGTGTTTTGGCCTCCCACCGCCGTCTACCAGTCACGCAGTCAGTAGAGTCTCAGCATCAGTTACAGTTACGACTGAGCTACAGCAGCACAGCAAGCAGCATTAGCAGTGTCCCGGTACATAGCATTAGCGGCAGTAACCGTTTTGGCCACATTCTTACATACAGCGCCTTTAAGGCTTTATGACATGCCAGCTTTCAATTGTGTGTTTAGACATAGGTGTGTGTGCTCATACAAAATACACAATTTTTATATCAAATCCTGCAGAAAAGAAGGAACTGGATTTTGTTACTTATAAATTTTTCTTTTCAAAATTACTGTGAAATCTTTAGTTTCCATTGTTTGGGGTAGGTTAATGTGTTTTATGAGGGTAAAGACTTGCTCAGGTTTCTGCTGGTCATGGCAGAGTCTGTGTGGTCCAATTCTTCTTATTTTTTTCATCTAATGAAAAACTAACATAATACATTTCTGTGCAGATGATCATGTTTACTACAAGCTGCTGCACTTAGTCTGTCAAATGAAGAAGCTTTGTGTAGCAGTACACATTAAGCTTAAACACAATCATTTGACAGTTTGTTTCCCACAGTGAGCTTACTGAGCTGGTTTTATTGTCTGCAGCAGAGCAGACAGACAGCAGATAGACAGCTCCTAAACACACAATCCAAGCAGAGCATTAGTCCAGTACTAATGATGTGACAGCAGTGGGCATTTGTAATAATAATTTTCATACACTACTGATGGTAAATCTTTATCAGAACCAGCTTTAATGGCCATGTCAGTGTGTACACACACATGGAATTTGACTCTGGTGTTTTGGTAGTTGGATGTGCAGCCTACTTATATCTATATTGAGAGTGGTGATATTTACATGTTAAAAATAGTGTGTATAAACTGTAAAAGATATGGCATTTACAGGCACACTGAAGTCCAGTGGATATTTGGTGTTACAGGGATTTTTACAGTAAACGAAGGGTGTTAACCGTTCGTTAGACTGATGCCACGTGGAAAGAAATTGCTCTTGTGCCTGGTAATTTGGGCCTACCAGAGGGGAGGAGTTGAAACAGGTTGTGTCTAGGTGGAGAAGGGTCTGCAGCAAGATTACCTGCCTGTTTCCTTACTCTGGAAATGCACAAGTCTTGGATGGAGGGCAGACTGGCACCAATTATTTTTTCTAGAGTTCTGACTGTCCACTGTAGTCTGCTTCTCCTCTGTTTGGTAGCAGATCCAAACCACACTGTGATGTATGTGCAGAAAACGGACAGGATTATTGCTAGGGATACCCCATTCAGAATACCCTAAAGCACAACTAGTGCGATGGAAACTGACACTTATTCTACCCAAAATTGCTCATTATTATTATTCATATCATTATTAAAACTCAAATCTGTGATGTCATAGAGAATAAATTCTGGAGCTGCTCCATAGAATATGAATGGTGAATGGCAGTGAAGTTCTAGATGACACTGAGAGCACCCACACTGTAAAAAGAAGGTATTTGTTTTAACTTAAAATCATTAGTGTCTTGGTTGCCTTAAAATTTTCAAGTTGACTGAACAAATTGAGATAGTTTTGTAATGATTCAATTTTCCTTCTCAAATTCAGATCAAAAATTAAGGCAGCCCGCATACTTACTTTTTAAGTTAAAACAAATAGTTTCTTTTTACAGTGTGAGGGAATGTTCTGAGTATATGGGAATGTTTCTGTTTCAGACCTGAGAACACTACAATAGATTTAAGCTCATTTGTATTAAAAGTGTTGGGGGAGGGTTTCCTGCAGCTGGGGATGTCCTGCAGGTTCCTTCACAATGATGGTCGTTGGCTGAAACCAGTGTTTGGGCTTTTCAGGGTAACTCCTCTTCGTTACTTTGATCTCTTTTGTCAATGTGTTTTTGGCCTGGTTGTAAAGTAGTCTGTCCCCAGTTCTGCAGGCCTCCTCCTTAGCTTGACAGAGCTGTCTGAAGGTTTTTGCCGGCACACATCCTCACAAAAACTGATGTAAGATGTCACAGTGTCAGAGAGTTCATCCTGTCCTGTAGCTGCACTATAACACTTGAGTCAGTGCAGTGAAAGCAGGCCTGTAAGTCCAGCTTTGCCTTGTTGGTCCATCTCTTCACAGTCTTTACCACAGGCTTAACAGATTTTAGTTTCTGCCTGTAAGTCAGAAGAAGATGAACCAGACAGTGATCAGAGAGTCCCAAGGCTGCACGGAGAACAGAGCAATGGGCATCCTTTATTATGGTGCAGCAGTGGTCCAGTGTGTTATGGTCCCAATTGGGACGTTTGATACGTTGTCTGTATTTTTTATTATTTTTGTCTGAATGTTTTTAGAGGAGAGGAGAGGAGAGGAGAGGAGAGGAGAGGAGAGGAGAGGAGAGGAGAGGAGAGGAGAGTTACCTGTAGTAAGATGACACTCGTCAGTGTCAAAGTGTGTTCCTTATGAGGGGCAAACAATGAGTGGAGGTCAGCAAGGTTGACATGTCTCTGTGCGTGATGTCATAGACCAACAATTTGTTACTTTTGTTGGCAGAACCTCATGTAAAGAAAAGTGTTCAGCAGTGTAAATTAGCTGGGGCAAAGGGACACATACACAGAAGCAAGTGGAGGGCGGCTGATATTGTTAATTGATTCCCTGTTTCCAGCTGACTGACTGGAGAACAGTCCAGGCCAACTGCACTGTCAGCAGCAGGAGGAGAGACTGTTCAGAGCTTTGGGTTTAATCAGCTAGATTCACACAGGACCTGATTATCTTTAGAGCTCAGAGTCGGCCCTTTAACGGCTGATTCAACATAAGAAAAACCAGCATGGAAGTTTGAAATCTGTGTGACACTGATGTAAGCTTCCAGGCTGTCAGAGATCTGATTTCTTTGTGGCTACTTTTAAATCATTTAAGTCCAAACGAAAGAATTGATACTTTGTATCTGATAGTTATACAGTTACATTAGTTAAATCAATGATATTAATTATTGCACATATGAAGGCTGCAGATTTACCCATTTACTAAAGCTGACTTAATTTTACTATGAATATGAACTTGCAGAGAAACCTGTGTGGTAATACCATAGACTGTATACAATAATGTATGCAGCTGCCATGATGTCACTCATTGGTTGATGGACCCCTGTTTTGAAGCGTCAAGATGGCATTTTGGGTGTTCCAATCTCGCATTTTTGGAGCCGAGATGGGGAGATAACCGTAACGCTAACTGTTTTCTTGGTTAGTATGGTGCATTTACAGCTATAGTTAACTATGATAATGCTAATGCTTATTTCTACTAGCCAAAAGAGTTTCTGAAAACCATCTAAACAAAATGTGCTCACTGAAAGAAAATGACTATGTGCCTCCTTAAGCCCTGATCAAACTTCATTCTTATTAAAAACAATTACAAAAAAAACATCCCAGCTGATAAAACACTTTCTGTGTGATCGGGGCCTTATATGGTCTTTAGTAAAACCAAATGCTGAACAAGACTTTTTAGACAACTAAAACTTTACAGTTAACTTTAATAAACACTGATATGACAACAGCTCCTGCTACGTCTATACTTTGTCAATCTGGTGTTAAGCCATGGTTACAGTACCTAACCAATGTTTAGCAGTAATAGTTTAGTAGCTGTGGTGGTGACTTCTCAGTGGCCAGCACCCACCTGTCACTAAACGGGTGAGTTATAGAAAAATTCACCCCCTGTACGGTTGTCATGAAGGGAGAAATTTGCTATTGAAACCAAAGTTACCAAGCTGCAAACATGTTTATTTCTCCTGTAGAGTTGGGCATTTTAACATGGTGGTCCACAAACGAAAAGGAGATGTCACAGTGGCTACATCCACTATATACAATCTTTGGGATTGACTCACTCTTGGAGCCAGCTTCAAGTGACCATTGGAAGAACTGCAGTTTTTGGCACTTCTGTGTTTAATTTATTTTTCAGCCATGCAGGCTGAGTGAAACAACTGCCAGACAGGCACATTTTCAAAAGTCAGTGGTGCTAAATTGTGTAATTCAAAATTTTATTGTTAAACTTTTTAAAGAAATTTTTAGAGCTTGTGTGTTTCTGCTGTTCATAGGAGTCTTGTGAATCATAGAAAACCCCCGTATCTGACAATATGGATAACAATAGCAGCAAACAGAGAGTCATGTAAATTGTAACAAGACATATGGCATGCATATGGAGTATATCTTTGACAATAAAAGTCCAGTTTCCAGGTAGCTGATCGCTCTATAAATACAACAGTGCTGGCCTTCATAGGTCCATGTGACCGTGTTGGAACCGTAGCGTCAGCAGTAGGGAAGCTGCTTAGGCCTCTGTGCACTGACACCAGCCGTGTGTCACTCTATCGCAGCAGTGATGCAGCTCAGCTCTCAGCCAATAGGAGGGCCTCTTCCTGGTGACATATACAGCTCAGTGCTACCTCTGATTAGAATAGAAGCATGACCTGGCCATTTAGAAAACATGGTGCAGCAAACACACACACACACACACACACGCACACACACAGTTCAGAGTCCAGATGGACAACTACCTATGATAGTTTTGAGTGTTATTGGATAATATGAATATTAAATGTTCCAATAATAGAGATTAGTTTCCTACACTTTACATAATCCGTGTAATCTTCTTATTTTTGGCTCTGATTATATTTTTTGACATGTTCGCTATCCTTTGTAGTGAGTCTCACACACACAAACAGGATTGTTTCATTTCCGTTTCGTTTCTCCTCTCAAACAGTCGGTCAAATGTGTTGAATGCTGCTGGCTAGACATGTTAGTAATTTTACAACTGCTCCAAAAATATTATAGAGCATAACAAGATCAGACATGTATATTATCTCATCCTGTACACAGTTTGAAATTTACACACACAAACACACGCACACGCACACACACACACACACACACNCACACACACACACACACACACACACACACACACACACACACACACACACACACACACACACACACACACACACACACACAGAGTTTGACTTAGGAGTATAGCTTAATCTCCTTTGGGGCTTTTACCAGTACTGCTGCTTCTGCAAATAGACTAACTGTTGGCAGGTTGGATAGTCTGTCCTGTCCACTGTCTGACCTGCAGAAGGGAGGAAGGGGAGAATTAAGAACACAGTGCAATAAAATCTTTTATCCAATGACAATATCACCTTTTTTTTCATCCAGTGTGAAAAAGGGTCCAAACTATGCAATTACTGTAAGTCACAGACTGCACCTGCCCACAGAGAGGGTAGTCTTACAGTCATCAGCGGAACATTTTTAACCCTATAATTCAAAAATTGAACAAAGTAGAAAAAAGTGAACTACCCGAACATAAAAAAAAACCTAAAACTGTACAGAATAACAAGTCATCTAGAATTTCCCCATCTGATAAGATGGGGCAGTCTAAAAACATGGCATTATTGTGTCTGTTCTCCACATGAGATAAGCTTGATATCCTTAGTTTTTAGCATTTCTTAGCATTGGGCCTCATGCAGCAACATTCTCCTAAATTTCTCACATTTCACCTCTAAGTTTGTGTTAAGAGAAAAATAAGAGGAGTCAACTCCAGATGCACCAAACATTCTTAACAGTCCAAATCTGCTCTGACCCTGGTGTGCTGAATGATGAGCCCCACTAGACAAAAAGTCACCTATTAGCATTAGTAACACCCCCTAAACACTATTTAAGGGCAGGTGTTGTGCCGTATGCAAAGACTTTGGCAAATGCCCAAGACTGGATAGATGCCACCAAAAAAGGCTGTAAGAAGAAGCACTACAGCAGTAGCGAAACTGATGTACTGTTAAATAAACTTAAAGTAAGTAAATACTGGTGTTACAGGAAAACCAAAAACCAGTGTGTGTCAGCTGCAGTGGTGGAGGAAGCATTTAGATTTTTTTTAAAAGTACTAATACCACACTGTAAAATACTTTGTTACTAGTAAAAGCTCTGCATTGAAAATGTTACTGAAGTACAATCTGGGAAAATATGTTGAAGTATTCAAAGTACAGAAAAGTTTAATAAATGTCATAAATCAAAATAATTTAAATGATTTAAAGGAAAAGCAACAAGTCTTCATACATTTATATGAAAAGCTGGAACCATGAAATGTTTTTTTGCAAAATGACTTTACTGGCAACTACACTGTTAGAAATTTTCCTGTAAAAAAACAGTAAACAACTGGCAGCTGGGTTGCCATTATGTTACTGTAAAATTAACATCTTTTTACTGTCACTCAATTTACAGTTTTGTACTGTTCATGAAAAATACAGTATGAACTGGTTTTTAAAATTACTTTCACAGTATTTTACAATTAAATGGCTATTTAGTTTGTATTATTTATACATTTTAATAAACTATTTAAAAAAAAAACTAAATTAAGACATGAATAGTCATACGATTGCATACAATTAAAGACACTTTTGTTAAGAAAAACATGTTAATAGACGTCACTGATTGTAGGTTTCACAAAATCTCTGTTTGTCATAATAAAACCATAATAAAATTAACCTACTGATTTTTCAATCCTGTGATTACAATGTAAGAGAAAAAGCTTTGCAGCTTCTTATTGCACTTCACTTTTTATTTGAATGTAGTTGACATGCAAAAACAAAAACATGCAGAACAATTGCATGTTAAATGAAGGAATGTTAAATTAAATGTCTGTAATAAAATTAACCTACTGATTTTTCAATCCTGTGATTACAATGTAAGAGAAAAAGCTTCACAGCTTCTTATTGCACTTCACTTTTTATTTGAATGCAAAAACAAAAACATGCAGAACAATTGCATGTTAAATGAAGGAATGTTAAATTAAATGTCTGTGCAAAACAGTTCAAATATAAAAATAACACTATAATGAACATCACTATACAGTACATGTTACAAGTTACTGTTAGTGTGGAAGTCCAAGAACATTGGCAGTAGAGTTACGGCTCACTCGAAGACACCAGGTTTCTCAATCCAGCATAGGTAGCCGTGTGTGTGTGTGTGTGTGTGTGTGTGGTGTGTGTGTATAAATATAATGTCTGTGCAAAACAGTTCAAATAAAAAAATAACAGTATAATGAACATCACTATACAGTACATGTTACAAAACTGTAGTTACTGTTAGTGTGGAAGTCCAAGAACATTGAGAGTTACGGCTCACTCGAAGACACCAGGTTTCTCAATCCAGCCTATAGGTAGCCGTGTGTGTGTGTGTGTGTGTGTGTGTGCCTGTGTGTGGTGTGTGTGTGAGTTTGTGTGTGTGTCTGCGTGTGTGTGTGTGTCTGCATGTGTGTGTGTGTGTGTGTGTGTGTGTGTGTGTGTGTGAGAGAGAGAGAGACAGAGACAGAGACAGAGACAGAGAGAGAGAAATCAGCTCCAAAACAACTTGTAATATTTCTCACATACAAAATTAACATTTGTGCCCCTCATTCACTCCTATCATAATGAAAAAATGTCAACCAACCATAACATTCCAACCTGAAACATCCAAACAGTTTATGTGTAGTTTCAGAAACAGAACACAACATCAGAGAAAGAATGGCAGAATGGCAATGATAGACTCTATCAAATTTCCCTCTCCACTGTCTTTGTGTTTTCTGGTCAAATGAGAAGTAAATGTAGATATCACAGTAAATGCCTTATCAAATTGCTTAAAAGGACATGCAACTGTCCGTCCTTCTTTGATGTGCCCTTTAAGATGAGAATAGAACTCAGTCAAGGAATCACATTTGGCAATGCAGAAGTCAACATGGCATGTCAGGTCCACTGAAATATTCAATCTGGGCTCAATCACACATTTCTTGTGTTTTCTGTATAGATGTGCTTTTAGACCTGCACATTTTAGAAAGGTCCTTTGGCAATTAGGCATACAACACTGCAGTACTAAATTGGGTATATTGTTGTCAATTTTCATATGTCTCAAATAGGCCACTGAGGTGCTAGACTGATGTCCACAGATCTGACAAGAAAACATCATTGCAAGCCGAACAGACTTGACTGTTGTGGTTCAATATACAGTAAACTACAGTTGTAAAACTGTGAAGCAAGAAAGAAAAAAATAGCTCCTTTTGCCAGTCCACCTGATAGTTGCTTATTTTAGTGTTTGATATCTGAAAAATTAACTGATTAATTGTGTCATGTGATGAACATGCAAGTATGCTACTTACTATGATCAGTAGGGCAGCAGTAAAGTCATCTACTGCATCTGCAATATCAGAGAAATGTGTCAAAAATCAATCTAAATACAAATGAACAGTCCCTTGCACAACACAAGGTGGAGAAACAGTCACGGTTACAGCAAAGCAAATATTCTTCAGTACTTAATTTGTCATCCAATAATTATCTTGAAAATAATCTTGTCTTTATTTGAATCTGCACTGTGACACACAATAATTAGCATGCACTGTAGTCTTGCAAAATATTAGCCTAATTCAACCGTTGAAGTGACTTATATAGATGGTAAAATGTTTACACAAGGCATAAAGTTTCATGAATTCACTGGCAAAATGCAGGTGTCAACACACGTTAACTTATTAGAAATTAAAATGTGCTCCTCCTTGTGTTGTTCGATTAATCATCTAATCATCAAAATTTAGCTAGCTGGTAAATCCTTCTATAGTATAATGTGCACATGCAGTAATATCAATGCAATCAAATCAAATAAAACAATAATATAAATATATAATATAAAACAATCAAATAAAATTGCTATACTCACCAAATAATTAGTAAGATGGGGATGGATCAGGAATGGTGGGTATCTAGCTTCACATGTGCAGCTCAGGCAATGCTCTTCCCAGAATGCCCAAAATACTGCATGATAGTGTTAGTTAAGATACTTTAATGGTAAAGTGCTGTATTTTAGGAATACATTACAGTTCTGTTAAAAAACAGTGAATGGACTGTGATGTAACAGATTTTCTTTAATATTAACAGTAAAGCACGGTATTTTTAAAAAACACCTTAATACTGTTGAAGTCTTGCTGTAAATTTACAGCAATTCTTTACAGTGTACTGCTAGGCTACTACTGTTATCCAAACTAAATTAAAAGAAGCAAAGATTGTTTAACCTATAATTCCGCATTATGTTGCCTTCTTTCCACAGCAAATAAATTATTTCCTTTAACAAATGGCTCAGAGAAATGCCGTCTAGCAAAGTTAAATATTTTCACCACCATTTTAGTTATGAAATAGCCTCACATATGATATTCAAGGTGCACGCACACACAAGCAGGATCTCACACACATAAAAAGTGACTGGAATTAATAAACAAGCGGTAAATGCACAGTGGGGGATATTTGTTTTCTGTATCGGCGTGACGCGCTGTGTTAATTGAGTGAATTGTCTGAGCCGGACGCGTGTTAATTTGAGTTTGATTTAATTTAATTACACTAAAGTTGTTGAGTTAAACTAACCATACGAGTCCTTTTCGTTTTTATACAATTTATTGCTGCATTTTGAAAGCAAAAAGAGTTAAGTTTTTTGGGGTTTCATGTTATATCAGGGGTTTTAGCTTGGCACCATGAACCTGTCCCTCCCGTGACGTGTAAGAGTAGCGTTGTGACATCAAGTTGCATAAAATAAAGGTCAGCCATTCAGCAAGTCACAAAGACAAACCAAAGAAAACAAGAACAAAAAAAAAAAAAAAAACACAATCAAAGAAAGAAATACAACTTGGAAACATATTTGCATATTTCACGTCCGAAAAGGAGCAGGAAGGACGTGTGAACTTATCTAGTCCTACCCCTTTTTTCTTTCTATATTTTATCTTTAAACTTCATGTTGAACCTAAATTTTTAAGCTTTCTGCTTCGTTAACATACAACTCAAACAAATCAAGCAAGCAATTGAAGTGACAAAAATCGGTGCCTGGAATTGGGCCTGACGGCTCCCGATACTGTCCTCCTTGTTTCTTCTAAAATGTCTTCTGTTGTCAATTCAGTATCTTAGGTTCGGCTGGCAGGTACTTAAAAAAGCACTGGAGATAGGCAGAATCTGATGCAATCGAGTTTATTGTGTTCACAGGCAACAACACAGACAAACTCATGAGTCAGCCTCCGGAGGACGACTGAAAATCTGCTTTCGGTGCTCTGGCTTATATGCTGGTGGAGGTCGAAGAGATCTCCACCCATTTCTGTAGTCCTTCCCATTTCGATCCGTTTTTACTGGTAGCAGACTTTGCCTTTGTTCCGGCTCAAACTGGAATCTGCCACCAGTATTTCCGGAATCGCTCTCACTCTATTTTTTAAAAACATGTGATCTCTGGGGACTCACATGCTACAGTCCCTCGTGCTTCCGTGTAATATGACTCATTACATGTACATTAAGTAATACAATCATTTGAGTGTGTGTGTGTGACCTTTCCCGTGTAATATAACTCTTAAGTGCATTAGGCCGTACAATCAAGTGAGTGTAATATAACTCTTAAGTGCATTAGGCAGTACAATCAAGTGAGTGTTCTATCTTCTTTCACACAGCACGTGGTAACTTGTATGAGTGTCACTGTAAGTTCACAACATCATGTGAGTGTAGGTTGGTGCATTATATCATTACACAGCGCGTGATAGGTTATATGAGTCAATAAGAGTTCACAACTGAGATGTCACTAAGAGTTCACACCGTTACATTGCATATTATGTATAAATGCAGTATTAGTTTTTGTAGAAGTCTACACACTAACATGGTTATATAACTATTTGTATCTGATGAGGGTTTTGACTTTTACACTACATTCCCCCCTTTGGGGCTCCATAGTCCCACACAACACTTTTAAATCGCAGAAAAAGGGGTGAAAATATATATATCCCCCCTCTGGGACTATATAGTCCCATAACATTAGCTTAAGATTTGTTAGCACCACACATAATTTCATTTTCCAGTGATTATATCAGTAGATCATTAGCAGATATCACACATATATCACACATAAATCATAGAGAACAAGAGCTAGCCTAGTAATGTCATCTTGGCATGAGGGTGCAGAATGACATTCTTATACAGTGACTGTGACTACAGTTAGTACTAACATGTTCTGCAGAGAGTACCTGATAATTTCACATATAGAGGTTACAGTTGGCAGGATATATAGCCACCATGGTTGTCAACAGTGTCCCCTTACAGTCCCTCGAACCCGTAGGTTGGCATCCGCAAGCGTCGGTATGTTGCCAGCTGACCCTTTAGCGCGTCAACCTCTTCTTGTGTGGCCTCATAAGCATTAAGTTGCTGCTGCAAGGTGTCCCTGTCCTGAGTCAGTTCACGGACTTGGCCCTGCAGACCCAGCACCTGCTGCTCGAGTCGATGCAAATGCGCCTTGTGCAGTCCCTTATTTTCTCCCTTCCTGATTGCGTAGGTACCGCGGCGGACTCTGCGAAGCCTCTTTCGCAGGTTGAGGGGAAGGCTACGCACCAGCCGGCGAAAAAGCAACGAGGGAACAAAATGAAGCTGGTTACGCAGCTCGGCTGCTCGGTGACCCACATTCCGAGGTGGTGGGCTAGCCTGACGTGGCTTAACAGGCGGTGGGGTGGTTGGTGAATATCTATGTAAATAATCAGTGCTGTCCTCTGTCGTTGTGGATGAGGCCGGGGAACATACTGGCTTACGACCATCGTCAGATGGTGCTTGTAAGGTGGAGGGTGTCTGGGGCTGTACTGGGTCCGGCGGCTGGTACGGGGGGGGGGGTACTGCGGGTCTGGAGTAGCAATAGTCCAATCCGACGTAAGAACAGGCCAATCTGCTCCTTGCCCAGGACCCATCTGGGTCTGCCTGCCCTGGCTGGAGGTATTGGCAGCTGGGTTGAGTGATTCTGGGCAGGTTCCCGCATAGCCGGGGCCTGCAACTGGTTCTGGGTTTGGGCGGGACAGTAGATAGCGGATCAGGTTGGTCGATGGAGGGTGGTTCAGTGTCTGGATCGCTGGCTGTGGGGTGTGGAGTTGATTGTAGAGCTCGTCCAGTGGCACCTCAGGGGGATGGGTCGGTGGTGGAAGGCTGGTCCCGGGGTAGGGTGGAGGGCAAGGGGGTCTCATCACACGTGGTCCCTGCTTCTGGTGCCAGAACAAAGGCTGGTCTCCCTGGTTCTGCTGGTATGGATGTGGTGTTCTCCAAGACCCAGCCATATTCTGTTTTTAGCTTAAGGGTGTAAAGGACATTTTAGTGCGCTCTCCCTATAATAGTTTTTTCTTTTCCCTATTTACT
>NC_065526.1:37914179-37914777 GCF_006386435.1 Epinephelus moara
GTTAAACTGAGTATCGTAATTGGTCCTGTTAACATTACTGGGGCGCAGAGTCCCGTCCAATTGGCTGGCAGCACTGCTTTCACCTGAAGGTCACTTTCATACATCCAAAATATGTCCGCCAGTGGAGTGGTACCATTGGTCAAGTTTAGTACCCAAATCCAGGTAGTATCATTATAATTTTGGCCTAGAACTATAGAATCATTACCTCCATTGA
Organism: Epinephelus moara; assembly: GCF_006386435.1. Lineage (NCBI taxonomy): Eukaryota > Metazoa > Chordata > Actinopteri > Perciformes > Serranidae > Epinephelus > Epinephelus moara. Next base: position 37,914,394 of record NC_065526.1, read on the forward strand.
CCACCTGGTGGCATTGGATTTTGGCTTCTCGAGTTGTATTACATACCTTCTGCGCCTCTGAGAGCCGCAGTGTACCTGCTGACGAGGACACATTTCCTATGATCTTTTCATACCTGCATCGGATCAGCCTCCGCCTCCTGGGAAATGTTGGTATGAGTGGCATTGTCAAGCCAATGTTCTATCTTGTTTCCTCGTGCTACACAAAATGGGAATATGAGGTCTGGTGTCAAATGTACTACTGGCGGTACCTGAAATTCTTGTTGGAACTGATCAGAGGCGTTTTTAAGATTTTCCGGACAGATTGCCGTTGTGTTGGTCCATCTTTCCCTGCCCGCTGCCATCCACATGACACATGCAGCAAAACATTTATCCTGCTTCCAGCAA
>NC_065526.1:37916264-37949479 GCF_006386435.1 Epinephelus moara
GGGGTCCGTTTCACAAAGCAGGTTCAACAAACTCTGAGTCTAATCCTGAACTCTGAGTTGATCTACCCTGAGATAGGAAACTCTGAGTTTCCGGTTCCAGAACAGCTGATTTGAATCAGTTTAATCAACTCGGAGTAGTTTCACCTGGAGTTAAGTGCGTGTACCACAACTATAAAAAGCCAGCATCAATGGAGCCCCGATTCGACGAGTCACCATGGCAACGGGGAAGAGGAGGGCTGCGTTTTTCACCTCACTAGAATTAGAAATCTTAATGCGCTCATACGGCGAGTTTGCACACGTTTTCAAAAAGAAGCGCAACACCGCTGCAGCTGCAAAAGAGAGGGAGATGGCGTGGGAGAACATTGCTGCTCGGGTCAATGATTAAGTTTAAATGTAGTCCTTTGCAATCACAATAATATTACAGGGGAAAACTGATTGAATGGTAGCCTATTAATTTATTTCATTTAGGTGCAATCCTGCGGGGGAGAAGGGCACTTGGCAGCAGTTTAGGATGAAATATAAAAACAAAGCTGATTGTTCAACCAGGTAAGACCTCGGCATAATCTCATGGGGGTACCTTATTTTGATCATGTTTTACATTGTAAAGTAAATATTAAGTGGCTGTTTGACTGTGCCGTTGTTTTATCCCCAACATAATGCTGTTTTCACACACATAAATGTCTTCTCATCTGTATCATGTTCTGTTAAATAATTAAGCCTATTTAAACTAACACAGACTTCTACTCAGCCAACAGAAAGAAGGCAGATGCCTGTAAAACGAGCACACTTTTCTGACCGCCCTGCATACAGTTGCCTTACTCAAGTGCTCAGCGTCTCCGACATTGTCCAAAAACTTCCATTTGCAAAGAAACGCAGCGCATTTTTATACAGTCTATGAGCACAACACACAATATCTGCTGGGGTGTGAGAGCATGACTACGATTGGTAATGTTGCAAATGTAAGGACGGATTAGGTTGTGTATGTAGATGATGGACTGTGACGTGAAACGGTACAGCTCAAAAAGATAATTGTCTGGAAATGCTAGAACATCTATGCACGGTCTGATAACCATCTCCCGACAAATATTTAATTCTCTGCGCAGTAATGCTGCACCTTCATCCACGGGATCGTTATCAAAAGGACATGCCATGTTAGTGAAAAAAGTCGCAATCTACTGTACCTAATGGACTTCTAATATACTGACTCTGATTTTTAAATGATTTTTTTAAAAGACAGATGGCAGAACTAGGCTATGCCAAAACTCGCCTGCTGACTGAATGAATGAGGAAATCAAATGGCGTGTGTGGCTCTGAAAGAGGGCGGAGACAGAGAGAAACTCGAGGTTCATTGAGAAAAACCTGGTCCCGACCAGGTTAGGTTCATAGAGTCTGTTACTATGGTAACTGACCGAGAGCTTAAGTTACCTCTCTCTCTGAAACAGGCTAGAGTTACCCCTCTTTCTCTGGTTTGAGTTACCTCCCTTTTTGAAACGGAAAACTCAGAGTTTCCCTCATTTCAGGGTTAACAGACTCTGAGTTTTCACTAAACCTGCTTTGTGAAACGGACCCCTGATCTTTATTTAAAAATGACATGCCTCTTAATTTTTTGCTGCTGTATCGAAAATGGTATCGAGTATTGAATATTTTCCTGGGTATCGATATCGAGTTTGAAATTTTAGTATCGTGACAACCCTAACTTAAGTACAGTACTTGAGTAAATGTACTTAATCGCATTCAACCTCTGCTCAGCAGAGGGACACCCAGTAACTGAAATTTCAGTAACTGGGATCAATGGACCAAGAATAGTAGGATTTCTTTAGCCCTGAATTTCTTTAAAACATAATTTAAATTTGATTATATGATATTTTTGCATTTTTGAAATGTTTCTCTAACATAAAACTTATTTTTCTTTACACTGGACAACAATATGTGGACCATGAAAATGAGATGTGTGTCTCTTATCTTGGCAAGAATGCACTCGACCGCTCATAAAATGTTCTCTTACCAAAGAGAAGAGCAAAAGTAAGAAAACACTGGTGAATCCCAGAAATCATTGGGTCCTAACAAAATAACAAATCGTAGGCACAAACAAAAAGTAAGAGAAAATGTATTTGTATATGTTTCTCACATGAGGCCAGAGGCACAAGGTAGTTGTGAGGGGCCCCAGTGCACACTATTATGATGGGCCCTAGTGCATGCAATTGTGCACATGTTGTCTTGTCACATGATTAGAGACTTGACATCAACATACATATTACCCAACAATCATCATGGCATATCTGTATATGTCAAAAAATACCAAAGGAAATAAGAATTTATGAATTTAATTTGACAATTTTAATAGTTTATAAGAGTTTATTTGGAATAAACATATCATTTTGTTTTAGATGCTATTGATTGTTTTACAAAAAAAAAGAAAAGAAAAAAGATGGGTTTGCTTTTTTTAAGGGCATAGATAGCAAATGGCAGTGTAATTAATTTAATGAGAGTTCTTCTTTGAACACAGGCATATTTCCAAGTTGGCAATCACTCTTAAGGGCCCATTCTCCACCCAACACATTGTTGGAGGGCCCATGGATGGAAATAATTAATTACATACTTTTATAGTGACTTAAGCTACCACGAGGTAACCACTGCTAGGTTTTACGAGGTTGACTGAATTTAACAAACAAAGACATTTAATCACTGATCAATGACTGACAGATACCAGAATGACAGACATCACCTGGGCTTTAGGGGGAGGATCTTGTGTCTGGTGCAGCACTGCAGGAAGTACTTATTCACCCAGAGCACACACTGTGATGTCTGTCTGTGTGATGAACCACTGGCCCATAGCTGACAGAGAGGTCTCACGCTGCCCTCCACTTATCGCTCCAGTCTTTCTAAATGATTTCCTTTTGGTGAAAAAGATTTCCTGCAGCTCATAAAGGGGATTTTTGTGACCAAAAGTGGTTGTTGGGGTTTTTTCTTAATGTTCAAACTAGTTCTTAACTACACAATTTTGAGAAGCAGTTTTGCTTTCTTGTGGAAAGAAAATGTCCAAAATACATACTTAGATGTTTATCTTAGCTCAGATTTCTGAATTAGGTCATTTTTTGATTAGGCAATGCTTCATTTGCATATATAAACATACATTTCAGAAAACCTGTAATACAAAAAGGGGAGGTTTCATGGTGACATCTATTTGTTTCAAGTTTTACTTTAGCGTCAGATTTTTTTGCTCAAAAATGTATAGAATTTTACAATCCGCATCTTTTAAGGCAGTTTGCTCAAAATGAAATTTTTCTCACACTCTGAGCCAAAAAACTCCCACCTCATAGCACACATACACTATACCTCGAATTTTATCCCCATCTATATTCTGAAGGTTTTTACAGAGGGATTTTGTTCATATATCATTCACAGCTTGATTTATAGAACATTTTATTCCTAAAGACATGGTGAAAATGATTTTTTTGAATGGCTGTTGACAGTGTTTTCTGATTAATGGTGTCATAAAAAGAGATATTCAAAATTCTCTCTGTAAAACTTCAGACTCTATTATGTCAACAAAGTGAAGCAAGAATTTTGTACCTGGCTCTTTTCAGTGTTCACATTTCTGTTCTAATTTGGATATTTAAGCAAATTAGTGCAGATGTAACTAGATAATATGTCATTTGCATATTTAAACATGATTCAAAAAATTAAATTGTTGTCTTGATCAGTGGGGGAAGTTTTATGGTGATAGGGCCATCTATGAGTCAGACGTTTTACAGTATTCACCTGTACTGCCTCCTTAAGTGCAATAGATTAAACACTTAGAGCTATAGATGTTACACTGTTTATGAATGTCATAACTATGTTTGAGGTACATTCATGTGGATTCTGCTTTGATTCAAATTTTCCACGACCAGTGTAGTCACACAAAATTGTTTAACTTTGTCAGAGGCTTGAGGAGATGAATCCTGATAAAGCTCAAGTTTTAATGGAGCAACAGCATTTAGTAAACTTTTTGAATTGATTTTTCAAAGAACCTGGGCCTTATAGTCATAGTTTCAGCCATTGTTTCTATTTAACAGTCAGCTTTCCTTCTTTCCCTTCCTTTCTTTAGTATGATTTGGAATTCCAAATTCCCTTTTGAGGGGAAAAACATGACAGTGTTCATTGGTGCTCCAGCAGCATAAAAAGTCATTCACTATAGCAGCCTCTAGCTCAAAACATTCCCACTCTGACCTCGTCACACATCAACATTTAGTCTTGGACTTTCCAGATATGATGTACAAGGTACCCTGGGTGCATTGGTTGCTGACGTTCTGGGAGGCCGTGTCAACTTCAGTCTGTTACGTGCATTGTCTATTTTCAAAATATACTGTCGTTTTCACAGGAAATGTACAGTTTGTATAGTCTCTTTCAAAATAAACACATTACGTCAGTACAACGCCATGAACTGACGTGGTTATGTTTAGCCAGCATACGCACGTGGTTCAATTTAGGCAACAAAACCACGTGCTTGGGTGCAGGAAAAAATAACAGTGTTTGGCTTTACAGTCATACAGTAAGCAAAGTCAGTGGTTGTTGAACCCATCCACCACTCCTCCCGCCTGCCCTACTCGGACTTTTGCTGCCTTTACTTTCGCTGTTGTCCCGCTGTGTTTCCTGCTGACGCTGGCAGGCGTCGTTAAACAATGGTGTATCATGCCGACGTGAAAGGACAGTTTTTTTCTGTCGGTGTTTGATGCCAGAAGTCACTAATCAAGCCTTTTTGACAACTTCAGAGTTAGACTGGGTTCTCTAGCTGCATTTAGAGACAAATCCTAGAGCGGGGGTGGACTAAACCATTTTGCGCCTGTGAAGGGTGAATGGGGCTTCAGAGAGCGTCCACTATTTTTTAAAATAGAAATTTAAGTCATTATACCATTTTCAGCCAATTTTAATTTAGTAATGACAATAAATGATAAAAAATGCAAACAAAACCAAACTTTTAATGCCAGGCTTTTCAAGAGCCCCCTCCGATTGGTGCCCTGGGTAATCCATCAGCTTCATTACTGAGCAAAGAGAGACTCTGCTGAACATAGCTTCACCTCTGGCTTTATACTGTAAATTTGCACTAATATTTTTGTATGCACAATGAGCGGTTATTACTGGTGTGTTTGCTTACATTTTCATCTCCACATAAGCAGTTTATGTAATATGGTTAAATTAGGAGATCAGTGTGACTGTCTTACTTGCTTGCCCTATTAAACTGTGACAATGTGCAATGAGGCTGTAAATCTGCCATTAGATTAAGTGGAACAAAGTTGCTGTTCAAATTTACTACTGTAGTTTTCTGCAGACGGGTTATCAAATAAATGTTGGCTAGTGTTGCTGCTGTGCAGTTGTTAGCACTGTATTGTTGCACTGTACTACATGCAAGGAATGATCCTCAACAAGCTGTGCCTTTAAAGAAAAAGAGCACATAATGAAAGGCAAGCCCCCTCACGTGGGCACATGCCAGCAGTCCAAATATAAGCACTGCTGTTGACATTGAATTCTGTCTTTCTTGATTTTGTAATCAACAATCATTTCTACACTTGAATGAGTTTTAAAATTCATTGTGAATCCCAAGTGAAATTTGGGGACATCATAAAAGTCAACAATTTCTCAGTGGTTGTGTGTGTCAAGTGTCTCTTTCAGCATGGTGCAGGACGCATGTTTTCACAGACAGCAGAGAGTAGCTATCAGAGTTCTATCTGGCCCTGTGCTTTAGGAGGAGCAGCAGCACTAATGTACTGTAGCTTTCCAGAATTGAATGCTCTCATTCAAATGAAAATGATGTATCACTCCAGCAGGAGAGAGGCTGATCCAAAGTGGTTTGCCGTCTACGGCAAAGTTCATCCTGTTGACTGTAAATCTTTTGTTGGCAAATGTCTCCATGTCAGACTGCTCAGTGGGTATGAGTGTACCTCAGCTCACAAGCTGCCAGGCTGTCTTTTGTTTGTTCACTGCTTTATTAGTCTTCAGTTCAGGAGAGACATCCGAAATGTTTTCTGCTGCTGATTAATGTTAATACTGCATTATTACTGAGTGGCTGTGCAGAAACATAATGGTGCATTATAAGTACGTATACATCCAACTACCTACATGTCCAGTCATCGTCCAGGTTAGGAGCTGACATGGAGTTGGGAGGTTATTATTCTGCAGTGGAAGAGGTCTTCCTGCCCTGAGCCCAGATATAATACTGCACAAGTAATACAACATTAATAAACATAACTCTTCAACTCCAGAAATGCTTCTATAACTGTCTCTCTTAGCAATCTCTCTGCTTATTCTACACATCTTTTCAACAGTATCCCATCCCGCTTCGCCCCATATATTCTATACCCTACATGTTATTCTGTTAACATATATCCTGATTTGGGACTTGTCTTGCAAAATCTTTCAGCCATGTCATCTAGCCTTCATTAGAGGATGGATTTGCTCAATACTACTGATAATAATAACAATAATAATAATAATAATGATAATAATGATAATAATACAGACCAAACTCTGTCTGCTGATGAAGGCTTCGAGATATAGCTGAAAGGTCCACAAAAAACAAGTAAGGGCTCATTTATGTTCAACAATAGATTTGGAAATAGACAGAGATGGATGGAGCCTTCTGTTTGTACTCATAGAACGAATTGGTAATCTAGTGAGAACAATTCCCCGTTCTTATGTTGGGATGTATAATGGCCGCACAGACCATCGCCATCTACAACACTACCTCTGTTTAAAGGTACAATATTATGACCTCCTCCACCGTTGCCTCATTTGTTATTGTGGAAAACTTTTGACTCAACCTTCTAGTGCCAGATTCTTTTTTTATTTGCAGTATTTCTTTTCAAGGCCAACTGGTGTAGCAGCCTGGAAAACATGCAGTGTTTTTAGTTTTGGGGCCAAAAATGTAAATTGATCAGAACCATTGGTTGGTCCCTCACTCTTGGTTATTCAAACTACTTTGGTGTGTTTAGATGTGAGGAGCAGCACAGCCTTTATTAGCCTTACTGTTAGTCGGTACGGCCTTATGAACTTTTTCAATTTATTAGTGAGAGTTTAGGTTGCAGTCACCATAGAATCATCAGGGTCAGCTTCTGTGGTGCCAACAGATGTAGAGATGTCTTAACCCAAGCAACCTTTTCTGCTCAGTGATTCCTACTGTTTTCCCTGTGTGACTCATAAACAGACAATATTTAGTTTTGAGATTGGTCTGAAATGCACCACTGTTTAAAAAAAAAAAAAAGACAGTTCCAGTAGTGAACTGCACCTTTGCACCTCTGTGTTACAGTTTGAAAATGTGACTATAACATTGTTGGTAATTTTTAAAAAAGATTTTGTTCATGTCACTGATGTATTGTGTATTATTATCTGGTGCTTAATCTTTAAAATGAAATTTCAAAGTGAATATATCAGTATATTAGTGACTATTTGATATTTATGAAGGGGCAGGGGGTGGTGCAAAAAGTGGATGGCATGTCAAATAATTTTTTCAAGTACAGGGGAGGGCCTTGTGTGATTTTTTTTAGCTTAGGTGAGGGGCACACACACATGCGAAAGGCATGTTTTCTTTAAAAATCACAGAAATTACACAATTGCCTAACAAAGTCAGAGCCCACCCACCCCCTCCTCTGATAAAGAACAGTCCATAATACTACTTTTTTCGTGGTTGGCTGGAGAATGAATTAACACCATGCTCGAGCCCTCCATGGTCAAGCACCTGCATACTTGACGGATCTGGTGTCCTTTCACTGTCCTGTCAGGTCACTGCGGTCCGCTGAAGGCCACCTACTTACTGTCCCTCACACAAGATTAAAGACGAAAGGTGATAGAGCCTTTAAGGCTATTGCACCCAAATGATGGAATGCACTACCTCATGAGCTGAGAGCGGCCTCTTCCATGGACATTTTTAAAAAGCAGTTAAAAACACATCTGTTTAGGCTTGCATTCCATTAATTGTCCATTGTATCATCTCTGTATTTCGCTGCACTTTACTTTTTATTTGTTTTTGTGTATTTTGCATTGTTTCTGTTATTGTATTTTTTGTATTTTATCTTGTGAAGCACTTTGTGAGTCCTCTCTGTGAGAAGTGCTATATAAATAAAATTTACTTACTTACTTACTTACTTACTCAATCTTTCAGAACATAGAAATCTCAGGAAGTGTAGGGGGTTGGGGACTTGTCTTAAAAGTCTGTGTGAGCATTTTTAGATACATACATATTTTGGTACAGTAAAAATATTGACCATTGCTCTGTAAAACATTTTGATCTACCTTTGGAATTAAACATTATAACAAGGATCACAAAAACACTGTCTCTGTGACACAGCAACAAAGAGTTATCAAATGACCCTTATAGAACAGCTTCTATTGTGGTTCAGTGTAGGTGTGGTCGTGATCATCACCCTGCCTGGATGGCTAATAACATACCATGTTTGGCTAATTACAGCCCAGAATGTCACGCACACCAGCCAGAAGCTTCTCTTTAGACTAATTACTGCAATTCTGACTTTGTCTCTGTCTTTATTCTGCTCCTCTTCCTTCTCTGTCTCTATTGTGTGTATGTCTGTGTGTGTACTAATAATACACAGAGTTTGTTTTGTTAAACACTGACTCAGGTTTCTTTTTTTCATGTAGTCTCCATTTCTCTCTGTAGTAGTTAAACCAGTAATATCAAATGCACTGAGGACAGCTCACATTTGCTGTCTATAGTTTCTTGAGTTTGGGACTGTGTACACCTGTAGACAAGTCACCACACAGTGAATATACTGCAAGGCCTACAGTGACTCAGAGCTTAGAATAACACTTAAACATTACAATAGAGCTGAAGGTTATGTGAAAATAGTGTATTTAAGAGAATACAACAAGGGTAGCTCATGGTTTTGCCACATTTACCGTAGGTCAGATTTTCCATATTTTGTTGGCTTTTGTTTGATTGATCACAGCCCAGAACACAGTTTATATCTTAATGAAGACTAGCTGAATTTTTTTCTATCTTTTGAAACACATCCATATAAAAATTTTTGGGGAAAAAAGTAAAATTCAACACAAGGTCGTCAAATTACATAATCTCTATCAGAAGATGGAATTTGCTTAGTTTCCATGGATCTTCTCTAAACAGCAGGCGGCTGTGGCTCAGAGGTAGAGCAGGTCGTCCAGCTGTTCGATCCCCAGCTCCTTCAGTCCATATGTCTAAGTATCCTTGGGCAAGTTACTAAGGAGCCGGTTGCACCCTGTATGAAAGCTGTAGCCACCAGTGTGGGACTGTGTGTGTGAATGAGTGAATGTGACATGTAGTGTAAAAAGCGCTTTGAGTGGTCAGCAGACTATAAAAAAGCGTAATACAAGTACAGTCCATTTACCATTCAACTCCTCTTTTCAAGGTCAACAACGAAGCCAAGAGAAGTGTGTGAGAAGAAGTCCATACTTTTTTTAGACCTGCCTGTAATGGACACATTTTTGACGGTAGTGTTTTGGGTGATAGTATCCCTGAACATGAAATGAAGGAGGTGATTCTAAAACTAAAAACAGGATAACCAGCAGAAATAGACCAAGTCTTGAACGAGTATATTAAAGGCACTGTGTGCATGTTTGTGCCCCTATATGTCTCTTTGTTTTACAAGACTCTGTTGTTATCCCTGAAGACTGAGGGCCTGGTTTAACTGTGCCAACTGATAAAAGGAGAGGTGACACTGGAGATGTAACAATCACAGAGGCATCACACTTTTAAGTTGTCTTGGTCAACTGCTCACAGATGTATTAAATGCAAGGTTCTGTGAGAATCATTCTATCCTGAGGGAGACTCAGGCAGAATTGAGAGGGCCATATCTTTTAACTGGAGCTCACAGTTGGTTTGTATTGTTCTACAAAGAAAAGGCTGCTCTGTTCTTTAATCGATTATAGCAAGGCATTTGATACAGTATGGATGGAGGGATGCACTCTGATACAAAGAGCACTCTGATATTAAATGCAGGCATTAATGGTACTTGGATGTAGTAATGAACACGTACAGAAGCATCAAATAATGTGTTTTTCTGACTGGTATTAAATCATTTTTTTTCCAGCCTTGCAGGAGTTGGACAGGGTAAAGTTTTATCTTCATTGCTTCTTGCATTATTTTTTTAATGACCAAAGGGCTATATACTACAGAATGGTTGTGAGCCTATTAACCGTGTTGACAACGTAATAGATAGTTATATCCAGCCTATGGTACTGATGTAAGCAGATGAAACAATTATTATGTCTACAACAAAAGAAGGTTTACAGAAAGCAGTAGACGATATGTGTGATTTCTGTGAGAAATAGAATTTAAAGGCTAACAGTGATTAAACTGAAGTCACAGTTTTAGGTAGTAGAAAAGCTGATATTAGCAAACTAAAGTTTGTATGCAGTGGAGAATCTAGAGATTATTAATTGCTTTAAATATCCCTAGGTGATTATGAATAATAACAATGATCCATTCGAGATCCCACTGAGGAGCTGCATGAGCCAGCTTCCTGTGCAATGTTTGCTACTGTCTGTAAATGTAGAAAATTTGATATACAGTACTTGTAGATCTCACGCAAAACCTTTTTGACACATTGGACACACAAGTGACATTGTGCACTTTAGCACACTTTAAAGGTAAAATGACAACTTGCAATAATAGTATCTATGGACAGCTGGTAAGCACTCTGTGTTGCAGTTATCAAAGAAAACGCTGATAGAAGGTAAAGAAACAGAACACAGTCAAATAACATACAACTATTTGCTTGGCCTGCATAAAACAGGTGTATATGTGTATATGGGTCTTGCAGGTTAAGCGGATAAGAAAATCAGTTCATGCAAAAGTGTCAAAGTGAGGCCAGAAGTACGATATCATGTGATATTTATGTAGAAATTAAACAAGAGCTTAAACTGAAAAAGTATTGTATGAAAACCAAAAGTACAGACGGGCTATTTGTAATTTTAGAGTAAACCAAACCAGAATTCCTGAAGTCACTGGAAGATATAAAGGGCTGGATAGAAATCAGAGGATCTGCAGCCTCTGTGATGACAAGTGTGTGGGAGACGTGTGTCATATTTTGTTTAAATGTAAAAATGTCAAGTTTAATGACTTACAGAGAACGGTAAAACCACTCATTTGTATTTGAAGTATTTTAGATATTACAATCAAATAAGCCAAAAGGTATTTGTAAACTTGATGCTTGTCCTTCCTTTGTTAAAATAGCATTTGCTGTACTTCAGCCATGCTGTGTGCCATCTCTTTGTTCTTATTGTATGCTCTAATTGTGCTCCATACCATCTGATTGTGGTCTTAAGTCTCATCAAATAAAGGAATCGACATATCATGAAGTCCTCATCAAAAGTGAAATCTAAAATTTCATGAGTGGGCATGCTCTATCTGCTGACTAGCATCATGTGATATAATCAAGAGCTCCACAACAGCTACTAAACAAACTACACTGTTTCCTCAACCACCACAGTCAGGAATGAACATTGAAGCTCATTCATACAAAGTGTACAACTCATAATCACATTTCAAATCTGTTAGTCAGGATTGATAATGGCTGTACAAAAATAAATGTTGATGTGTTCTTTCAACTCAATTGCCAGAAAAAAGGTTGACATATGTTTCTGCAAACCACGGGTATGTTACATTTGCATGTTGTTATGTAGCAGATATGTTGAAATCTAACATTTTAACAACACAGCAGTTAATGTGTGGTTTGATTAAGGCACAAAAAACTCTTGGTTATGGTTAGGTAAGAGATAATATTTTAATTTAAAAACCCAACTGCTTTTTGTGGCACTATCCCTGCTGAATAATCAGCAACAGGTCGCTGAAAAACACGTTTGGTGGCTGAAAACCCGCCAGAAACACAGCAATGACTCACTTAAAAACAACCAGTGGTATTGTTTGTTGGTCTAGTACAGCGGTCTGCAGCTTGGCAGGTGTCTTACCTACTGTGGACAGTGACGCTATCCATGGTGCTGAAACAACCTGTGCCTCAACATGTGCTGTGGTGCACACAGCATCATCAGTGAGCTGGGTGGAGACTTGGGGGAAATGGTGATGATGTTAGGTGCTGAAAAGTCAGTGATATACACAGTTACTTTATCATTACTGAAAAGGGGTCATTAACAATCTGCTCCTAGTGGTAATTACAGTTAATGGATCAAAGAAGGGATGAATGAATGAATATCAGCACCACCTCAGTGTAACAATGGATAAAAACAATGTGGCTGGAGAAAGCAGTAGTTGTATAGTATGTTGCAGAAACAGCAGCTGTCCAACAGATCCTGTCTCTGTTGTTCCAGAAATACCTCCACATATTGATCAGGGCTTGGGTTTCTCTGCCCAGTCACTCAGTTCCTCCATTCTTTCATCCCATCTTGTGTTTTCTGTGAAACAGCTTTTATAGCTTGCAGTTAAGTCATTTGATTAAAAGCAGTCTGTGGTTCAGATTTAAAGACTGTATGATAACAACGTGCTGTTCATATTTATAATCCCCAGAGGATGAACTGTATTTTTTTGTTGTTGTTGTTCACCCTGTCAAATTTCCTGTGCACAGACATCCCAAGACTATTTCCATTTTTAACACACCATGACCTTGAATTCGGGGTATGATTACATGTTCTTTTGTCTATGTATTGACAATGACACACAATCATAGCCATGATAGGAAGTTATGAACATGTACAAATATATATAAAGAGACTGGATATTAGATTGATGGTTTATTTGAGGTTTCCATGCAATTAGTTCAGGTAGCTTTATTGTACTGAAGGTATAAATCATATGGAAGGTGTGTGTTTGTGCCTGTATGTAAATTGTAGCAATGGGGACAGGAGCTCTGTAATGATTAGGTGCATACAGCATGCAGGTGAGCAATCTATGTGTCTGTTAGCCCTTTATGATAGTAGTAACAAGAGAAGCAATATACAGAGAGTGAGGACGGCACACTGCGTCATTAACACTGACTTTCCTCAGTTACTATTTCTATTTAATGCTTTGATATAACTAAAATTGTTTCAGCTGAGTCAAGTTTATCTCTTGGTAAGTGACTCACTATTATACAAACCCAAATAGTTATTGAGCAGTAGAATCTTAAATGTGGAGCCTCTATTAATTCTTCCTCCACTGTACAGCTTCTAAAGCAGCTTGTGTGTTCCTGGTACTGCTTTAAATCTGCCCTAGGTGCCAAGGTCACAGCATTTGGTAGCCATTAAGCCATTAAGACGCTGTAGGGTGGAGACACTTTGATACACCTGGCCTGCACTTCCCTGCGTCCTGTTTCTCTGTGCCTTTCTATCTATCTATCTTCTCTCTTGTTTTTCTCTGTCTGTTTTCTTTTTCTTGTTTGTGTTGCAGCTTTTCAGGAGTGTTTAGTCTGAAATAAAAAATAGAGTCACTCAGGCTGAATGAGGATTATGAAGCAGCAGAAATGCTGTACACTGTGTAATGCTGTAATGCGCAGTGTCCTTTGACATGACTCTGATAGGCCAGACAGTCCATCATCCGGAAACAGCTGAGACAATCCTTCCATCACATGATTTCAAAGGAACTCCCTCTTGAGCGTCACAGACAGTTGTCATGGCAGAATTAAAAAGGTATAGATATAAAGAATGATTTAAAAAATGATTTTTTTTTTTTCCTTTTTTTAACTCATGGTTCACTGCAACACACAGTATTTGCCATCACTGCTGCTCAATCTTATTTTACTCCAAAATGATAGGAGGACAGATTAGTGGAATAGCAAAAATATAATCTACAGTTCTTTTAATATTAAAGTAAAATAATAAAGTTTTGCAATTCCATTTTAAATTTCAATTATCTATTTTCTATTAAATTGATATGTTATATCCTAATAATTATTACAATGTATCATCTAAAGACAGGCTGACAAAGCACAATAATCAATCACTACATATAATTACCTTTTTTTCTCTAACTTGATGTCATACTGAGAAAGTCCTTAATTACACATAATATAATATAATATAATATGATAAAATATAATATAATATAATATGATATGATATAATATAATATAATATAATATGCTGTGACGGAAAGCTCACCTCCCACAGCAAAGTTTTTACAGCCCAAGGTACTGAATTGTGAACTAAAGAATATCTATTATATATATATATATAATATATATTTGTAGCCTCAGAGTTAACTGAGCAGTGATGTCACATAATTTCACTTTGTTACTAAGATTTCTGTTGTTACAGCTAAAATATGAAAACATAATATTTGTTCCTGACTTGAAAACACAGGTATTTGCCTTCCTTCCACTCTAAATACATACACAAAAACACACAAAAAAGGTCTATTTTGTCAGTTTTACATATTTTTATTACAAATAATATCTTAATCCAATTGAGTCAAGTAATTCTAACATAAACCAAAAAATAAATATTTCTTACATCAAAAACTACTAACTATACATACTGCTTACTATACATAAACTTTAAGTAAATTTAACATATTTGAAATACATAGAATTTATGAACAGAAATTACCTAAACATAATTAAAGTAGGTAAATTCTATAAGATATAGTTACATAAATTCTCACAGTCTATTCATCTGAGTTTTTTATTTTTATTTTATTTTTTTAAATTAAGTAAATGGTACTTTTTTGGTTTGTGTCAGAATTACTAGACTCAGTTGGATGGATTTTTAAAATGTAATTATAATACATAAATCTAACGATTGATTAAATAATTTCTTTGTGTAAAGTGGCTGCTGTGTGCTGCATACATACATGGAAAAAGTGAATTTTGATTACCACAGGTACAAAAAAGTTTTTTGTTTTTTTACAAATAGTTGTATATTATTATTATTTTTACTCAACTATGCGTATCTTACTTGTTACTTCACTGTAATAGAGAAACTATTTGTTTTAACTTCAAAATGTTAGTGTCTGGGTTGCCTTTAAATTTTACGTCGACTAAATTTGAGAATACAAGTTGATATAGTTTTCTTTTGACACTTACATTTTTTATGACCCTTTTTTTTTGGTATTATTTTATTTGGTATAAGCTTTTCTTGGGGGTGTCCAACTATTGCTTGATTCTTCCTGTTGGGGGAGGAAAGAATGAGTAAACACTTCTAACCTCTCTCTATCCTTTCTATAGATAGCAACACAATCCTATTACAATTATCTTGAAATGTCCTAGCAAGGGCTGCAGAGAGAAGACTCAGACCGCACATGCTTCAACTGCCTCACTCAGCTAGGACATTCAAGTTTTTTTGAAAAGAAGCACCGGGGAGTGGTGTTGAATCACCTTTCTAGGTGAGACATGCTGTGAGAAGGAAGGCTACTGTAGCATTAAATCAGTCAGGAGCAGGAATGAACTGGGACTGAGGGCAGAAACTGTCTCAAAGGTTCAGAAATCACTGGTGAAGTTAAACATGTAGGGGCAAAAACCATAACTCACCCTTTTCATATTTTACTCAGTGATTTGTAAAATATTCATGCTTGAATGTCTGCTGGCCCTGTTGACCAATTCTTCTATTGCACTGTAGGAAAGAATGGACCAATCATTAAGAGAGGCTGTTTAAGCTGCTGACACGCAAGAGGCAGCAAGAGAAGGAAATGCTGAAGTCTGTGGTAGACTTGAATGACCTCCTGTGGTAGATTTTATTTTATTAAGATATTCCTGTAGTGATGAAGCCAACAGAACAGGTTCTGTTGGCTTCATCACATCGTGACCTCTAGCATGCACTGGAGCGGTTTGCAGCTGAGTGTGAAGTGGTCAGGATGAGAGACAGCACCTCCAAATCTGAGGCAATGGCTCTCTGCCGGGAGCTGTTGGATTGACCCCTGTGGGTTGGGGGAGAGTTATTGCCTTATGCCAGGGAGTTCAAGTATCTCGGGGTCTTGTTCACGAGTGAGGTTAGAATGGAGTGTGAGATGGATTGGCGGTTTGGTCCGGCTTCTGCAGTGATGCTTGTTCACACTTCCCATAATGCAACTTGACAGAGTCTTTCAATAGACCTTCACTGCCTGGTGACTTCTTTCAAACTCCACACCCACCTCCAGTTTGTAACAGAGGCTTGTACATTTGTAGTTTCCAAGCCCAAGGTGAGATATCCCTGATGACACTACCATGACCTCATCAGAGTTATTTTCTCAGCCTTGACGGAGCTCCACTACAGACACAGAAAATATTATTATTATAATTATGTTTTATTCAGTCAACGACTTTGTATAAGAAGCAATTCTGACAGTTTTTAACAGGATTGAATGAAATAAATAAGTTAGAATATCTTAAATAAAATAATTTGACCACACCACACCACAATTTTTGGATAAATTATGTTGGCTCAACTTAATTAAAATTTTTGAGATCAAAGCAAATCATGGCAGTTGTACAAAAGTAATTGGGTTTGTCAGATTTTAAAATACTAGTAGAATTTAGAAGACCAGAGTTGGAATTTCTTGAAAAGATGCATGCAAATCATACACAAACAACAAACAATGCACCAATGCCTCCTCGTACTTCTTGTATTGACAAATTTGACCAAACTGACTAAAATCAATTCAATCAATCAATCAATTTTATTTATAAAGCCCAATATCACAAATCACAATTTGCCTCACAGGGCTTTACAGCATACAACATCCCTCTGTCCTTTGGACCCTCACAGCGGATAAGGAAAAACTCCCCAAAAAAAACCCTTAAACTAAAGACATTCTCTGTTTATTTTCATTTCAGTTTTGTAAGTACACAATATCATTTCAGTGAGTTTTTTTTCTAAAGTCTAGCATTTTATTTTCATTTTAGTTCACTTAAATGTTTTTTTCACACCTATTTTTAGCTTTCAGTAAAGTTTTAGACAATTATTTTAGATAATAACCTCTGGCCATATTCATAAAGGATCCTCTCTTATCGCTAGGAGTCCTCCGAAATGTCCCTAAAACCTGTATTTATGTATCTATTGCAGTTGGCAGTTATTCGATGTGTACTTAATAAACTGTCAAACAAATTGGGGACTTTTGGTTTGATGAATTCTGTCAGATGGCTCCAGCTGAGGCAATGGGAATTACTCTTAGACCAAAAACTTTAGAGTCTTAAAGGTAGGGCAAACACTGTCTCTATTCCCATGGTTCTGTTCAGATCACTTCCACATGCAGTGGATCCAGGTGCAGTTCACGCCAGAGAGAAAGTCATTTTAACAGTCATTAATTATACAAAGATGTGCGGCACCAACTGTGACCTTTTTAGTCTTGTTTTCATATCACACTCTAAATGAAACACTTGCTCCAAAGAACACATGTTAGAGCTTGTACAGCTTTAACAAATAAAAATAGCTTTCATGAAAATATTGCCAATGGAGTGTGAGGTTTGGAGCCAGCAGGCTCTTCATTAGACTCCGTTTATTCTGTTTTGCAATCAGAGGTCATGAGTAGAAGATGGTTAGGGGGCGACTGTCACTACGCATAACGTGACACAGCTTTCAGAGCTAAATCTTCTTAAGAGTACTGGACAAAAAGTGACCTTTGCTTACCTTTCCTCTAGTGCTACCCTCTGGACAAACTGTTTTTTGCCACACTATTAAGACTCTAAGAACAGCTAAATCATTGGTTTGTTGTTGAATATATTTGTACAGCAGAGTTTAATTACCATTGCAGCTACTCAGAGCCACTCGCGGGGCCTTGGAGTTTTTTATGCGGGCAAGTTTGTCATGGCAGTTCTGAAGAATGTCTTGAGCTGATCAATGTGACCTGAAAGTAACTACAGCAGTTGGGGGTGGGGTACAGCTTCAATTAATCCCTGTCTGAACGATGCACATCATAGGCCCAGGAGACGATGCGACAGAATTAGCATCATACTGTAGCACCTCACCTCTTGTGGCTTTGCAGGCTTGCAGAACAAAACTGTCTTATTTAAAATGTATGTCATTATTGTAACATACTATATGATGCAGCTGAAGGTCAGTTGTATGACTGTCTTTGAGCAGTGGTTCAACATGTATTAATGATGGAATAATAATATATATATTCAATAAATCCCCCGTCAACTTGAACAAAAGGGTGTTGAACTAACTTCTCTGAAATTAAAATGTTTATAAAACAAATGCAATATAAGACTAAATATTTTTTAGGGTGTTTGTCATTGTGTTAGAAAGTTTCTGATAACACAAATATATAGTGTGCACTGCACTCTAATGTAGCAAAAGTTTTATTAAAAAATGTAAAGGTTCCATATTGTAAAAAGTCTGATTTTCATGTCTTTTATTACTCATAAAGCAGGTATAGAGGTACTATATACATACTGTGGAAGCATCAAAAAGCTTAACCCACGAATGCATGCATGCAGTCGTTATTTAGACACTGTGGCTGCAAACCAGCTGCCAGGACCTCTGTGAAGTTGTGATGTCACAACTATACTATATATAAGTAGAAACTGCTACATTGCCATCACAGTCATTGCTCGGCTGCAGTGATGGTGCAGAGATGTTGAAGACTCAGAAACACTGATCAGTCAGAGCAGGCTCGGATTTTTGGGGAGGGGAGCTTAAAGAGACAGGCACTAAAATGGAGTGTTCCAGACAGAGGGTGAGTACAGGTATATTCCTGACAATCGACTGTCTGCTTGGTGTGTCAGGGCTATTAGGTGTCACTTTAAATCTGGCAACACTTGTTGAGAGGCTAGTGGGTTTGGGATAAATGCAAGTGTCAGCAAGCCAACATGCTCACAATGACCAAGTGCAACAACTCCTTATAGAGTGCTTTGAATGGTATCTGATGAAAATGCACATTCAACCCTTCGTGTGATATCCTACGAATTAGCACCCCACAAATGACGTTAAATATACAGTTATGTAATTAATTAATTAGTCACAGAGGCTGGGTTGAGGCAAGCAAAGTTACTGATGTTAGGTTTAGGAAAATAAACATGGTCAGGACGTACCTTAAAATCTTATTTTTCATGTACACCTAGCATGTTAGCATGTCAATAATCTCTAATTAGCACTGTACACAAAGCAGCCTGCAGCTGAGGCCAACAAAGCATTTGACAAATTGATATTTTGACTTAATTATGGCACTAGATGACAAGTTATGGGATTTCACTGACATGATCTGTTATTTCTCCTGTGGAGAACAGGAATGTCTGTACCAAATTTTATAACAACGCAATCAGTAATGATTGAAAAATGCTCAGCTAATACAATAACCCCAATCTTGTCTTTGTCTTGCAGATCCTGGCTATGATCTCCATCCTGTTTATTATCATTTCCACCATCTCGTTGTCGCTAAACACCCTCCCGGAGCTCCAGGTGGTGGATGAATTTGGTCAGTTCAATGACAACCCAAGCCTAGCCCATGTGGAAGCTGTCTGCATCGCCTGGTTCACCATGGAGTATATACTGCGCCTGCTCTCAGCACCCAACAAGTGGAGTTTCATCAAAGCCCCACTGAACATCATTGATTTGCTGGCTATCCTGCCTTACTATGTGACCCTCTGCCTAACTGAGTCTAACAAGAATGTGATGCAGTTCCAGAATGTGCGTCGTGTGGTCCAGATCTTCAGAATTATGAGGATCCTGAGGATCCTGAAGCTGGCCAGGCACTCAACAGGACTCCAATCTTTGGGCTTCACTTTGCGAAGGAGCTATAATGAGTTGGGTCTACTGATCCTCTTCTTAGCTATGGGCATTATGATCTTCTCTAGCTTGGTGTTCTTTGCAGAGAAGGATGAGGATGCCACCAAATTCACCAGTATCCCTGCCTCCTTCTGGTGGGCTACGATTACTATGACCACTGTTGGTTACGGAGACATCTACCCACAAACCCTGTTGGGCAAGATTGTCGGAGGGCTCTGCTGCATAGCAGGTGTGTTGGTCATTGCCCTTCCCATCCCAATCATTGTGAACAACTTCTCTGAGTTCTACCGAGAGCAGAAAAGGCAGGAGAAGGCCATCAAGAGGAGGGAAGCTCTTGAAAGAGCAAAACGCAGTGGAAGCATTATTTCTATTAACTTAAAGGATGCTTTTGCACGCAGTATGGAACTTACAGATGTGCTGGTGGAAAAGAGAGAGGACAGCAAGTGTCCTGTGGACAATCACCTGTCACCCAGTCGCTGGAGCTACCACAAACACTACTCCAATACAGAGGTGGGTAGCCCAAGCAAGTCCCAACATTCTCATTACCAGGAAGTGGCTCAGCAGGGCTCCCCTGAACGAGGCAAGCCTTTGTCTAATAAAACTACGCTTCAAAACCTCAACCCAAAGCGGCTGGAGGATGCTTACAACAAGACTGCAGCCATTCAGGAGAAGCAGGAGGAAATTATAGAAGAACAGATGGAGATGAAAGCATTGACTTCCCCTCAAGCCCGACAAACTTCTCCTGAAGTCAGCATTGCTAGAAAATTCTCCAATGTGGCTGATGATTTTTCAGTGGAAAGAGGAGAAAGAAGCTCTCTGCTCCCCAATGCTGAAGTGATTCAAACTGGTGCTAGACACCAGCGCATCCCTCCTCCCTTGGATCTAAGTCAGATCAGCACCATGGAGGCTAACAGGGGCCCTGACAGCATCCAGCCAATGACCATCATTAAAGAGGGTTTGTATGAGTTTGTGTCCAGCCCCAGAGGAAGTGGGACTGGAGATTCAGGTTTGGTGCCACAAAGTGTGGAAAGCTTTGGGGTTACCTATGACAGCATCTCCAGCTCCTTGCAAGATTATGGCACCCCTCAAAAGAAAAGAGCCCTCAAGGTTGACCTCATTGGATCCCAAGATGAGGTGCTTATGGCAGTGATGACACCTGTAGCAACCCCAGCCTCTGCTGGCTCAGCCAAGCTTGCTCAACTACTCTCTGACGACATTGTTTCCAGGTTCTCTCCCTCTTCTAGCTCTATAACCCAGGAAGCTAAGTCTCCACTGGCGATCCTGCAATCTCCGATGCTGGCCCAGCAATCTGTCAGTCCAAGCATCTCCCAGGGGGGAGGTGAGGGCTCAGCAGCCAGGAGCTTAGAAGGTGAAGGGCAGCTCACAGGCTTAAGCCACCAGGGGAGGAATCACATGGAAATGTCTGCTGTCGGCTCAGGCAGCAGTGCTAGCCCACTGTCGTCTAAAGCCAGCCCTCTCAACTGCACCCAGGAGCTGGTAACTACGGAAGGAGGGGAGGAAGGAGAAGAGAGGGAGGGAGCAGACCAGAGTGGAGAGAAACGAGAAAATCACATTGCTCTGGACAGAAGTGCAACACCACCCTGTGAAACGAGCATGTGAGCCCTAAAAGAAGGGAAACGTTCATGGACAGAGATGCCAAATAGACGGGTTGAGGATAAGGTCGACGGGATGGATGACAGCAACTACCCAGAGCAAACCGGAACCATTGCCGGACCTGGTGTGGGCTCTGCACCTGCACGGAAACACACCAAAGTGTTAGCAAACCTATCATAACAGTTTTTTGTGATTTTTCTGGAGCAATGCACTTGTCACATCCCACAAGACTTTTGGACTCTTGTCTTTTTATTTGACAAGCACTGCTATTAAGGCACAGACATCTCTGTAGTGTTGTCACATGGCTTTATTACATGAGGGAAGTCAGAAGCACATGCCTACTGTCTGGGTACTATCTGAAAGACACTGTCTCATGTCAGTGTTATTGACTTATTCTTTGTAGACCAGACTGATATGCTGCAGAGCAAAACAGTGACAACTAATAAGTCTTTTAGGGCTCAAATGTGAGCATAAACAAAGCCTTGTGTGAATGAGAATATTTATGACTATCCTGGAAGAGTTTTTGTGTACAGCTCAATGGGTGTAACTTTCAGTTTCCTATTGCTTGCTATTTAGGCCTATTTCTTATGATGGACTAATATCACTAAGGAAACACGGAAGGCAGAAACAAGTAATATTTTTTTTACAGCTGTCTAAACAACATTTATCTTTTACAAGACTCAAAAAAACCCTAATGATGAGTCTTGTGCTTACTCATCATTCTCTAGGTCTAGGTATTATGTTGTTGTAATGGTACCCAGATCAAACACAAGCACATGACACGGGACAATAAAGTCCCATTCTCACCACTTCATTGGACACAAATGGCATTGTGTAGTCCAAGAGGACATATGCATTTGCTTTATACTAGACACTGATATGTGTCTCAGTGCTTCAACAATGTATTTTCCATTTATGTTTCTGTTTTGTTTTGTTTTGTTTTTTTGGTTTAAATTTTGTCTCTCCTTTTTCTATAATACCTGAAACAGGTTCTTGAAGATGAAAAGGGAATAGAATAGGGATGCAAGGCTATTGTATTCACAGCTAGACCACTGTTCGCACACACTTCTCAAATAAAAAAACCTTAAAAAAATGAAACAGCTTAGGAAACAGCACTATATCCTCATAAGAAGACAGGTGAAATGAGTACATATATAAAGACAGAAAGGAAAGCGCACAAGAACAGTGGACAAGTTTACTGATCGCTCATGTGTGGGTCATCTCATGCTGCCTGCATCCCAGCTCAGGGGCTTCTCCTTCATTTCTATAGTGAATGTGTCATAACAGGCCAATGTGGCGTGACCCATTCCAATGGAACATCAAAATTAGGGTGAGAAATGTGACCTTATTTTCCCATCCTTTACAAAAAGACTGGCCAGCTGCTTGTTTAATAGTGTTTAGGCATTCCTCCTGAATTCAGGAAGCTGACGACAAGCACCCAAACACACAATCTCTTTTAGTCTCTGTGAGACTAGTGTCTTATTAAATGATTATTCTGGTTTATTACAACTTGGGGCTTGTTTTGTAGTTTTTACTTTAATTTCTATCCATAATAATAAAACTACGCTCACCAAGTTAATGGGTGAGATCTGGGAACATGGTGACATCAGTTAACAGAAGACCAATGGGGTAAAGAAAAATGACCAGTCAAACTGTCAGACAGGTTGGAAACAAACCAACATGTGAGTTTAACTTCTTTGTAAACAAAAACAAAGACAAACTGTAAAAATGTACACAAAAATTGATTGTAGACCCACCATACTTTGGCTACACATCCTATGAAAATGCAGACACAGCAGTTTATATGATATCCTATGATTTAGCGGCTTAAGAATGACGTTATGTGCTTAACATAAAGTTAGGTTATTAACGTAAAGTTATGGAGGTTAGGGTTTGGGCAACTAAAGTTACTGTGGTTAGGTTTAGCAAAAGAAACATGGTGAGGACGTACCTTAAAATGACTCAAAGTTCACACAGTTCTCCTGGGGAAAATCCCAAGTGAATGTTAGCATTTTTGTGATCCATTCACTACCCCAACCTGCCTCCTTACGAGACCACTCGGGACTGCTTCCTTGTTTGCTCCCATCAGCACACTGGTCATGTGATTTCAGCCTTCCAAAATACATGGGTTATGCAAGAATTACTGGCTAATGATTACATGGGATATGTATGAATTTGGGTGCATTACTCTTCATAGAAAGACGTATTAACAGTTTATGCGAACAGCCTGAGTCAGGCCCTCAGTGTGCTTCAAGCACAGTACCTGTTTGATTTAAATAGGGTTGGAGGCTGCATCCAACACTCTTTGTAATGTTTCCAAACTGCCAACCCAGCAGTCACTTTCACAGTGACTGGCCAGGTGTGTGGAGATGTGAGACCAGACCAGGTTTAAACTTATCTCTCAAGCTCTCCTTTTTCATTCTTCATACTTCTTTCCCCATGACCAACTGATCTTAACACCATGAATGCTTTTGAGAAGAGTTTGTCTAAAAGTGTGTGTTTGCACAAGTGATTTCATCAAGACTATATAATAATAACTTGAAAATTACACACTCTTGAAGAGAGATCATGGAGGCAGGCAGGCTCTACCCCCTGCCTTCTAGCATAAAAACACTTAGTTGTAAAAAATGAGTTCCTTCATAGCATACCGAAGCCTTTACTGCAGCTGTGTGCATACAGCTCTCCTGTTAGGGGTGGGTGGATTGATACCAAAATATTGATACACTAGATACTATGTTTTCATTTTGAATATCGATCCTAGCAACAATGGAATCAATACCAAAAAAGGGATTATTTTCTCTGTTCTATGTTGTACCTATTTGTATTTTACAAGTCAAACGGTCTGTGCAAACAATGTTCGGTTGTTGTGAAAAAATCTAATGCATGTACTGTTTGCTTCTCCACTGTTTTTGTGTTGTCTGCACTTAAACAACATATGCGTCGCACACACACTGTGCACCCGCATGCACCCTGGCTAGTTTATTCTGACACATGATAGCAGTGATGACTTAATCAAAGATGCTGCATTGTGTCAACCATTGTCTATACCAAAGAGTAGCGTGTAAGTCAAGAGTGCTCAATCGGCAGCAAAATCTGGGGACCAAAACGTCCCCAGAAGTACACTGCACAGCACACTGTCTAGCAAAATAAAAAAATAAACAACAAAAAAAACCTGCTCAACTCTACATTTAAGTACACAAGCTAATTTTGATGATAAAAAGTATCATATGGGCTTCAGTATTGGTGATTCTGGCACTGTATTACTTGGTGTCATATCGAAACAACATTTTGTGGAATCACCCACCCCTATCTTCTGTACAATAAAGAATTATTAGCAAAATTTCAGGTACATTTGCTTTTAGTTTTACCTCCAAATAAATGAGTTTTGATAATCTGGATTAACTGTCAGTCTGCGTCTAACCTGTCTGATCATCTGACTGCATCTTTCATGACTTGTTAGACGTTGTTGTAGCCATCACCATGTTCCCAGACCTCAGCAGTTCACTTGGTGAGTGTGCCGTCACGAAGGAGGTAGTCCCTGAATTCATGTGACTCCATACACAGCTTATACTGCTCTTACTAGAGCATTTTCAAATATGATGACTTGGGGGAGATAAAAAAAAAAGAGTCTGTCTGTGAGGCTTGTTTTGTATGGCTGCTGACTGCATTGTAAACTTAGTATAAGAGCGCCCTCTACAGGCATTTGTAAGGCACTTGAATGAAAGGATCTGATGCCTCTTTAGTACTCTGTATATTTGTATTTGATGGATATGTTTTTATTAGATCAGCTGTGCATTAATTTCAATGCATGCTGACACATTCAAACGCACATTTAATTGTGTGCACAATGGATTTACTCTCACACAGTGCAGAGTGAGTGTGTAGTGATGGGACCAGTCACAATGTGAAACATGAATATTAACTGTGTTCCCGAGTATACTTACTCTTTCTAGATGACAATGTCATGTTTTTGTTTGCAGTTAAAACTAATTCATTGCATTTTTATAAGAGGAACTTGGAGCTGTGTGTTGTTAACATCTGAATATATTTAAAAAATGGGTGCCTTTTCATAAATAGACAATTTATGAGAAGGTGAAAAAAAAACCTGTATTATATATGGCCAGATTTTTTTGTTGTTATTTTCTTTCATTTATCTCTGTTTAGTGGAAATGTTGATATGCAAATCCTCAGGTTCTCTTTACAGCTGTGTGTTCTTTAATCAACTCCAGTCAGTCGCCTAGATTTCATGCAACATAGCATACAGTTTGAACCTCACTGTGCCACAATGTCGGTTTTTTTTTCAGGAAATGAAACTTTTTGTGGAAAGCAGTGGCTTCAGTTATGTTGAGTAGGGAGTTCAGCTTGGATCAATTTGGTGCTGCAGCAATACTGCATACTATATATTTCAACTGCAGGACTCCACTAAATGAACAGTGACATTTAATAGATGTTGGTTAACTACAACACAGAAAAGTTGCCACCCCAGCATGTGGGAAATGATCACAATATGGACACGTGACAACCAGTTAACATAACCTTCTGTACAGTAGTTATAGAGATGCAGTGTGTTAGAAAAACATCAATCCTCTTCATAGATCTTGTAAGTGTAAGTGATGGGGAGCACTAATTTCTAATTATATTTACACTGTTTCTTGGAGCCGATACCGCAAGTCAAAGCTGCTGAAATATCCCCACTTTGTCAGTGGACTTTAAAATCTCCATATGATGCGCTAGGTGGGTCTGTTGAGGACGTTCTGGGATGCCATGTCAATAGAGTGCCCAGGAATGAGTCCTAAAACCCAGAAATGAGTTAGCATTAAACCACTCAAGGTCCCCTCAATTCAAAGTCAACAGGTTTGAATGGGTTTTTGGTTAGATGCCTGACAAAAGGTCTGTAGTTAACACAAACTGAAGAGATGTTCAAGTTTTGTTCTCCAACATAAATTACGTCAGTAAATACCCCACTCATGAGCTTAAAAGCTTCTATGTGTCTTAAAAAAGGCGGTTGCAAACAAGTGGCTAAATGAGACTACAGAACATCATCATGCCGAACACGGCTTTACAAAATGGTTGTGGTGGTGTTGTGTAGTTTGTTTATGACTGTTTATGTTTTGATGAACAAAACATGTATGTAGTATCATAAACATTTATTTGTTACTGAGCTTATTTTTTGCAATAATCCAAAATGATCCAATGGAAAAATCCCACAGGCGTTTTGATAAGGGAACCAGGACAAAGCTTAGTTTTGCGTCAGCCTATATAAAAACTTCATCCCTGGAGCACTCTATACTTGTTACATGCATGGTGTCTTTTCAATACGCACTTCTGTTTTCTGTCTTTTTCAAATTAAACTTACATCAGTAAAACACCTAATACTTATATTTATTTCCTGGTGCAACAAAAGCATGCAGTTAGACTTAGGGAATAAAAGCACATGCTTATGTTTAGAAAAAAAAATAATTATGGTTTGGCTCAACATTCACACGGGAAGCAAACACTGGACTCAAAGGTGAAAGTCTGGGGTTTGTTGGACCCATCAACCACCCTTCCTGCCTACCTTATAGGGACTTTAGAGCCATTATATTATGTTGTTACTGGTGGTCTTTCAATGTGACGCTGTCTGGTCGTGTTATAAACCGACGCACCTTTTGCGGTAGTATGAGACACCATCCAGTGGAATTATAAACTTATGCCACCAGGCATCATATCATACTGCCACGAAAGGTGCCTTTTTGCTGACAAAGTGGCGGTATTTGATGAGTTGGGAATGAGAACGGGCTGAGTGCTTTTCTGATCACAATGTGGTGAATATATATAAATATGTTTCTAAAATTATTCCATCATGACATACTTCATACTACAGAGTCACCCAGGTGTGCTCTGTTCAGATGAGAATGATTTAGAAGTGGAGTACATACTGTACATCCCTGGTTCACCTCTGTCCCCTGTAGAAGGAATGCTCTCCCCCCACAGTTCTGCCTGCTTTGCTTGGATCAGAGGTGGCTTGGTGGTACAGAAAGTGTTGGTTTGTCACTGCTGCAGATCAGGGACCATATGAACACTGCATTGTTTCTCCTATGCACAACCTCATATCATCATGATCATCTGAAAAATGTCACACAATCTCCACTTGTATTTGTGGTTTTTATCACTTGGTTTTTGTACAGTTAGATTAACTTACAACCACCCTAACCAGACTGTTAAAACCTGCTTCTTCATCTCTCCTGCCTGCTCTCCTTCTTTATTGTTTCTCTAATGTTTCACTCTTCCATCCTCATCTACTTTGTTTGTTTAACAGTAGCCTGTGTGATTATTAGTCAGTTTCATTATTTATAAGTCAGCATAATGATAGAGAATGATAGGGACTTTTGATTCAGTTACCAATATTCAAGACAAATAAATGTGTTCATGTGACCTACGTTTTTGTGAGTGTTTTGTATTTGGTTTTATGCACGAGTGGATGTGTGCGGATGCAGGCAACTGGCAAGGTGAGCCCCAAAAAGTGCAGTGTCACTGCATGTCAGATGATATTTCTAATATGACTATTGCTAATCTGTTAAATTTGCACCACTCAACTAAATGCACAAACATGGCTAAATTCTATTTTATACTTCATACTCCACTGCATTTATTTAACAGCTATATTCACTTTTCAGATGAAGATTTTATAAAGACAACCTATGATGAGTTTATAATATAATACATTGTTAAAGACTGAACCACTGACACAGCAGTATATAAATAAGTTTATGTTAGGGCCACCACAACTTGCTGCATCATTACAATGTTGCTGCAGTGTTACACTGACAGGGGGCATTTTGCTGCCTAATGAGAATGTTTACCTTCGATACTTTTAGAGGTACTGTATGTGACATTCAGAGTTTTAAAACAGATGCAAACCACTTAGCTATCTAAAGATATATTGGAGTAATGGCGACCTGAGCAGAGAATGAAGTTAAGCTGCCTCTATGTGTGTTGTAATCCAAGCATTTCTGTGTTTTTTTTGCAGTAAGATCGTCCAGCTGCGAGTGCATGTTAGTGCATGTGTGTATCTCACTAGATTTCAGTTACAGCTGATATTGGTATGGCGGCATCTCAGAAGCGTAGCGCCCACCCTCCAGTTCCCTTTGTTTAACACTATTAGTTATGTCAGCACTGTTGCTGTTGTTTAGTGCTGTTTATGGAGTTAGCACCATTAGCTGCTAACAGTGTTGGGGGTAATGCGTTACAAAAGTAAGGTGTTACAGTAATATAATACATTTTATCAGTAACAAAGTGATATAACTAGGGCTGTCAAACGATCAAAAAAATTTATCTAATTAATTACAGGATCTGTGATTAATTAATCTAATTAATCGCAAATTAATCTTATACCCATTTTTTTGCTGGGAAAAGCCCCAAATGAAGATATTTCAATTCAGACACATTACATTATTATGGCTTATTGGGTAAATCTTTGAGTACATAAGAAAAGGTGGCTTTAGAAGTCAATATTATATTAATTCAACATTTTAGGCTATCAGACTATCATGTCCAACGTAAAATAAATAACATGCCTCTCTACTAGGCTACAAAATAAATAAGCCCATCGCTTAGGCTAAAAAAATAAATAGGCTAAATAAGCCTATACCTGAGGCTACGAAATAAATAAGCCTACCACTTAGGCTAAAAAAAATCAGCCTCTCACATGGGCCCTAAACTGTACATCTGACACAGCAAAAGTCTCAGTGAACCATGACATGGTAACAACAAGTAGCCAAATGGAAGACAGAACAGACTACCATGTTGCAAATGCCCCTAACAGACAATTTACAGTAAACAAGAATATCCCTGAGAATGTGCACAACAATGGTGATATAGCACTCGCCTCCTTGTAAAGTCAGAGAACTCAACTTGTCAACTGTCAGCATAAACAGGTCCCCACTCACCATTAGGCCCTTGTCTTCTACGGTAGAAATCGGCCTGCAGTCGACAGCAATCCATTTTACAATGGCGTTTGTCAGCTTTTCAGAGGTATTCTTGCTCAGGCGCTTTCCCTCAGTGAGCGTGGTTTGGCGAAGCACACAAGTACTAACAGCAACACTACTGTGGCCGACAGCTGTGGAGCTCTTAACATCTTTTGCATTGAGATGATACGTTAGACTAGAAGTGCTCCGATGGTATGAAAATTCTGTCTTGCAGACATTGCATATGACCACAGCCTTATTACAGTTTTTTACAGTTGTTTACGCACTAAAATGAAAATTTTCACACAATTAACAGCTCTTTACACTCAAGAAGCAAAACACCTGTCCATAGTTGCACAACAATAAGCACAGACTCAGCTTCATACTTTTTGCAAAACATTACACACAGTGATTTGCAAAACTCTACACGCATTATCACACCTTAGACACAGATAAGGATTGTGAGGTTACTTCCTTCTCATTACAAAGCCCCTGCTTGCCAACGACCACACTAATGAACGAATTGGATAATCACATCCACCTGGTGTGGAAGCACACAGGTGCTTACTGTAAACCAAGTGGACCACATGCAGTACATTGTCGTTTGGGACAATGTATCTTTCCATCGATCTGCTCTGGTCCACAATTGGTTCCATGAGCACCCTGAATTTGCAGTCTTATACCTTCCACCATACTCCCCATTCCTAAACCCAATAGAGGAATTTTTATTTGTCTACACTTTACAGTAGTAAGAAAAACTACTATTTTGTTCTGATTTTCATTGTTGATCTGTTACTGTAACTGAGTATGGTAAGAAATAAATATTTTCAGTCTGCAGCAGTCTGCAATCAGTGTTGTGTTTGTTTGTTGTATTTGTGTACTTTCTCTGTATACCTCAAAGTAATCATGAAGAATGTTGTGGGTTTGACAATATCTTTTTGTCATCTAAATTATTCCTTACATAAAAATGTCTGGCAAAAAAGTCTAGCACTAGACCAGCTATTTCCTAAAATAGGGGTTTTTACAAATGTATTTTGTATTGATCACTGTAGTGTGTAACTGACTGCAATAGTGTCTGATCATTTGAAGACTGTGTTAGTGAGATGAAAACAAAACGGCATTTTTATAAATATGTGTATATGTTTTGACTGAAGTGTATATGTTTTGACTGAAGTGTGTCATTTTGCAAACAATCTAGGAGTTATGCAAATTGGGTGTGGTGTTTGGATAATTGTGTGAATATTTTGAAAAAAGGAGCCCTGTTTTCAAAATTGCGTGTAAACAATTGAGAAAAACTGTAACTGTCCCCTCTCTGAGTTTTTTAAATGTAAACTGTCCGTTTAGACGGCCCAGCAAAGTTTGGTCATCGGCCTTAGCGAGTTCCATCTTGCAACAAGTTGGGAGCTGGGGCAGAGCGAGTGACAGTGACGTAGCCTACAGGGTCATTCA
This sequence comes from Epinephelus moara, assembly GCF_006386435.1. Taxonomy (NCBI): domain Eukaryota; kingdom Metazoa; phylum Chordata; class Actinopteri; order Perciformes; family Serranidae; genus Epinephelus; species Epinephelus moara. The sequence goes on from NC_065526.1 coordinate 37,946,873, forward strand.
TAGGTCAAAGACAAGAATGTTCCTGCCGCTTCGGTTAAGTTAAATCAGGCAGTGGCGAGGCATTTGTGCCTCCAAGTGGGTGAAATCCATCAGTGCGATTAATTTGCATTAATTTTTTTAACGCATTAATTTTTTGCATGATTACATAATCTAATTAACGCGTTAAATTGACAGCCCTAGATATAACGCATTACCAACAGGATTTTGGGTAATATCTAAAATGTATCCTGTTCTGCTTTTGCAACCTAAGGCTGCCTGACAGCAAGGATAAGCAGCTGGCCTCCAGTTAGTTTTTTCCTCGTCTCGGTGATCGGCACATCTGGGTGATGTTAGTATATGTTGGATGTGTTTCCATTCACATCACCTACAACTGCAGAGCAACGTCGGCACACAGTCGCGTTCTTATGCATAACTCTTTCTCCAGTGCTGTTGTAGCTGACCAGCACACTGTGAACCTGCATGTGGGTCTTCCAGCTCCAGTGTATTAATTTGCGCTCACACGCCATTCTGTTTGTTGTGCTAACGTAGACATTTGTTAATTGTGTTTCAGAGCATAGGCCCATAAATATTTATCCATATCTCATAATTATCAGACTTTGATCTGCTTGACCCTCCCTGTGTCTAGGGCTATTCATTTACTATTTTAAAAGGTCTAGGCTATTTAAGTGTTCTACATCATCACTATTATGTGAATGTATAAATGGGTCAGACCTGCGCAGCACTGGATTTGAAATGAAGTGTAATAAACTGGAGCTTCTGTGCTTCGATTACCTGCTGTGAAACAACACGACCCTCATCCATTTAAAATGCCCATTAGTTCTTCTGAGCTCATTTTGGTGAAAGTAACGCAAAAATAGTTCCCGTGTCTTTTTTTACTGTACACCACCTTCTTGAGAGTCAAAGGTAACTAGTAATATGTGATATATTACATTTTGAGAGTAACTTGCCCAACACTGGCTGCTAGCCACCGGCTCAGCCACCTCCACGTTGAGAGCCGTGTTCACACAATTCATTTTGTTGTTAGAATTCTACATTTCTACTTTTGAATGCATCACTTTTCAGCTTCGCCCTTGAAATGCTCAGCTTTCACGTTAGCATCAATGTGACACTGGGTGTGAATGACATCAGTGTGCCTAAAGAGGAACGTGAAGAGCAGTACTGGGATTTCAGTATTGTGCTCCTGTAGACCAGAGGCAATCATCAATACCACTCAGACGGCATTGGTCTTTCAAAGAAAAGAAACATAACAGTTGCATGACATCACTATTTGTTTTTCTGAATCTGCTTTGAGAACAGGAATTAAATCTGTGTGTGTGGTGGTTGTGGGCGAATAGGAGTTTAAAACATGACTCCCATTCTAGTTTTATACTAGACCGTTTGCTGTTTGTGTATGTAAGGATGTGTTACAGTGATCTGTAACAGTGATGAATGTGAGTATGTACTATGTCTTTTTTTTTTTTTTTTTTCAATTGCATTGAGGACCCAGGAAGAATAGCTGATGTCATGACATCAGCTAATGGGGATCCTAGAAATAAACAAATAAACAAATAAACCTATTCTGCTGGCAGTGTCTTTGGGTCAGCTGGTGGAAACTGAGGGGGTAAAAGGGGCCCACCAACAAATATTTGTCCCAAGGCCCCAAAAATGGATAATCTGGCCATGCGTGCAGGTGACTCACAACCATTTAATGTAATTTTTCATGTTGTTTTTTTAATCAATCAGCTAAATGTCCTGTGAGCCATCAAAAGGACAGTGCACGATTAATATTATTGGCTATCATTATCTAACCTGTAATACAATCACATGCGGAGTGGACAAACTGTCCACATCCCTCAAAAAGTTACCATTACACTGCTTTGATAAAACTGAGGCTGAAAGGGTTGTTGCAGTCCCTGGGAGTCAAACTCACACATGGCAGAAAAGAACCGGGGCAGCTGCGACTCAGGAGTCACAGCGGGTCATCCTCTACTCAGAAGGTCGGTGGTTTGATCCCCAGCTCCTCCAGTCCGCATGAGGATGTGACTGTGAATCAGTGAATGTGACAAAAGCACTTTGAGTGGTCAGAGGACAAGAAAGGTGCTGTGTAAGTGCAAGTCTGTTTAACATTCAATTTTACATTATGTTAACTAATTACTAGAGAGAGTTTGGATTATCTGTATTTATTTTAAATATTCATCAGATTATCAAGCCCAGATCATTATAACCACCTCTAGGTGTATAACATCTCAAGGGTTTCACCGATCACCACGCAACTTTGTAGGCATATGACCACACATAATCTGAGTTGACCCCTCCATTATTGACCCGATCAAAAAAAACGGGGGCGCTAGAGAGCTAATTTCTTATCTAGGCTTAAAAGCCATATCGATTTTTACTAAACTTGTAGAACAGGATGCCTCAAGGTGACTGGAGAAATTTAACTCTAATTGGCAACTGGGTGGCGCTATAACAACAGAAAAATGCTTAAAAATGGCTAAAATGCGACCGATCGCTGTGGCTCCCCCTGTGGCCCAGTGTTGGGTTTTTTTCCCCTAATTTTTGGTATGACTAAGTCATGGTACGGTATGTTTTTTCCCCTAATTTTTGGTATGACTAAGTCATGCTGTC
>NC_065526.1:37949498-37996841 GCF_006386435.1 Epinephelus moara
GTACTAATGTACTTTCAATAAAGCAATTGTACTATCAAATTCACAAAAACTCTGTCTGAATACATTGCTCTTCTTAATGGGTTCAGTTGACTATTTAATCTGCAATTTCCTATGACCTGTATCCTGAACACACACCATGTGAAACTGTACGTGGGTACTGTACTGTGCACTCAATGGGTATGGACTAGTATATATATATATTCAAAACTGGCTATGGTTTATTAAGGTAAATATCCGAATACAGGCTACACATTTCTATGTATAGGTCGATAAAAGATATACCTTTTTAAATGGCCAACTATAAGATAACTATATCATAAAATTGAGTTATAACTACTGATATATGGGTGACATGAAAAGTCATTAAACGTGCTGAGGGACTTCTCTTTATTTTATAGTGGAGGGGGATGGCTAGGGTGTTAGGTTTTTTTTGGCCCTCCAAAAACGACAAATATTTTCCCTTGAGCCTCCCTAAGTGACCTTCCTCCACCATAAATTAGTTGTTAGATTTTTAAAACTTACCCACTGATGTTTGAAAGATAAAACTTAAAAACTGAAGATGAAATCCTGGAGTTGAAAAAAGCCTAGGTTTTCCACTCTTGTCATACATGCTGGTTAGTTTGTGCAAACTGTTTTGGTAGGCTATAGAAATTAATAGAATATCAGAATATCACTATTTTAAGCTCAGATTTGTTTTTTTGTGACAGAAGTGTTTGTTGCAGATGATGTGTCCAAGGACGGTCAGAAATCCAACAATAATTTCTGTTTTTACAGTTTCTGACTATGATAAATGGTGTAAATTTGGCACTTGTGGTTTGGAAGGCATGTTTTCTTTTAAAAATCGGTAAAATAAATACAAACTACAGTCAAAAATAAAAAACTAGTAAACTAGTAAAATATTTAACATGCCTCCCCCTTTTTGCGCGGCACCCTTCCCCCTCATAAATAAGGAACAGTCCCTAAAACTCATAAATGCCATAATCATGAAACTGCCGCTCTACAGCAATGAATGACGTCAGCTACGCTGCGTCCATGTTTTGCTCCAGATTGAGGGGAGAGCCCGGTGTGTTTTCAGAGGGATTATACAGTGAACATCATTCACCACCACGGTCATATTTAGCTTTACACCAGTGGCAGACATATCCGTTACTGCTGTGACCGTGTCCATCCTACTTTATCGTTACGCTATTTGGAGATCGCGCGCTGCTGGGTGTGAATAAAATCAGCGAGCGGGGAGAGGAACGTGAAGAGCTGCACCGGGATTTCATCGCTGTGTTCCTACAGGGAGGTAAGCAACAACACCAGCATCTACCGACCACTGTCACCACCGCAGACACTACCGCTATCCAGCGAGCATGGCTGTGTGACTCTGGCTGACCGATGTGTTGGTGTGTAGGCTTTGCATTTGGCAAACATGTTTAACTCACGGCTGTACAAAGAGAACAGGTAACATCTTCACCTTGTTTTAGAAGCGCTGCACTTTTGATTATAGTTTCAACGTGTCACTGGTCATTTCACCTGCTGCTGCACAGTGACAATGACATTCAGGTAGCGATGTAGGCAGTGACTTCTTTAAGAAGTCCAGCATTACACATTTGACTCAGGTAAAATTCAGTTGAAATAGGGTGAAGTCTAGTAATGTGGGACACTTACTGGTAGATTACCAAGAAAAACACCTACAATTCTAAAGACTGTCCTAAGTGTTAGGCTACTTTTGTAATTTCTAATTATTCTCAGCTATATTCCTATAAAGAAAATATGTTGCCAAGTACAATATTTTAGATACTTTGGACTCTAGATGCCCTATGATATTGGCACGTCATCATTATGGGTCGATATTGGCTTTAAAATTAACGATCAGAACCGGCCAACATGCTTTTTCTTATTTTGCACAATGAATATTAAATACATTGAAAAGCATTCTATTGTATTTCTCCATCTGCTAGTGGGCCATTATGATAAGAATATGCATGGGCATTATGATGTTAAAGGGATAGTGCACCCAAAAATGAAAATTCAGCCATTATCTACTCACCCATATGCCGATGAAGGCTCAGGTGAAATTTTAGTCCTCAAACACTTGCAGAGATCCCAGGGGAGAGGGGGTAGCAACACAACACAACCTAACGGAGGCTGACGGCGCCCCAGATTCAAACGTCCAAAAACACATAATTGAAACCACAAAATATCTCCATACTGCTCGTCTGTAGTGATCCAAGTGTCCTGAAGCCCTGACATAAAAGTTGTTTGGAAAAACGTCATTTGAACTCTGTTTTTAGCCAGACTAATCCTCCGCCAAGCAGGGGCCGTGGCCAGTCCTGAATCCGTTTACCTGATAAAATGAGGGTCGGCTTTAAGTGGGTGTTTTTGTGCAGCTGAGACTCTAAGATTTCCTGTCAGAGTGGGTGAAATTTAGTGCTGCTAAAGTATCCTTCCATCTTTTGCACCAAGCTATACTTAACAATTCAATGGCATGGTTTGCAATCTCAAGGTCCCCTGATATTCTGTAGGCTCGTAGGAGGGCGGCACTTTCTCCATTAAGGCATGGGACACAGAGGTGGCAGTAGCCATGTGGGACTGCTGTAAGATATTTTTTAAGCACGCAATAAATGCCGTTAGTGTCACCATAAAAAATGCACCCTGGAGTTGGTGCCATTGGCGATAGAAGATGGCATTGACCATCAGCCTAAGCCTTGCCAAATCTCAACTCGTTGGATTATGACCAAATACTTGCAGATAACGGCATTCCCATCAGCCTACAACATCAATTGTAATATGTGTTTAGTGCTTATTTAGGAATGTTGGCATGTTAACACACTAAACTTAGACTTTTCAATTTTATACTTGCTAAACATCAGCATTCTGGCAACATTACTGTGAGCGCATCACTATGCTGATGTTACAGTTCAGCTCAAAGCACAATTTTGCTTAAGTGTAGCCCCAAAGAGCTGCTGTCTATAGGCATTTTTTGGACCAAACAGTTCTGGAGACTTTCTGAAAGGAACTGCCTATACCTTCAGGGGCTTTTTTTCTGTCTCCTCACACCAGCAATATGAACACTGAAATGATGTAAGATAATAGATTTTTAAAGATTTTGGTTGCCCTTGCCGCATTGGCTCATGTGTTCAACCAATCATTATACACCTATATCACTTATGGTTCCTCTTGTGCTGGGAGATTACCTGCTCTGGAACAGCGTTCTCAGAACTACAGTCGTTCGTAGTTCTTGCGCACACTCAAGAGCACACTTGTGCACATTTTGTGCTGACATCTTAATACAGAATAATTGGTAATTGCATTTTCTTCAATTCTGCTGTTGTATAATAATATACGATTTAAATATTAGAAATATTTGTATAACTGATAATATTTTTAATCATTATTTTGATTTTGTTTTACAAAAAGCATTATGGTCTTTTACATTAAACACTAACACTTCAGTTCACATCAGTTATGTTAAAGGGACCCAAGCTAGTTTGTGACTGATCATGCTAGAAAATATTTTGGGCAGTTCGGTCAGGTGGGACATAAAGTGACAAAACAGCCTTCTGGGTAAGTTATTAATAACTTAGATACTTATTGCATGAAATAGTCCACCTTCTCTCCCCTTTACTCTTCAAACACACACAGCTTGGAGAGCACCTAAATGCTTATCTCTGTTCTCATTCCTAGCAATTGAGCTACTATAATACATAAAGTTTGCGGGTTAGGTGGTTGAATAACACATATTTTTGCATCTTATGCTTTTTGTGTTACTTTATTTCCACTCCTGATGCTACTAAATATGACAATTTGTTAGGCATTCACTTTCTGCAGAAATACTTGCAATTCAGAGCTATTGACGTGTTGTTATTTTTTTAAATGTCTGGAGTACAGTGCTCCACCCTCTTCAGAATTTTAGTTGTATTTTCTTCCTCTTCTTATTATTAAATTTCTGTTTTCACAATACCCTGCTATCTCAATCCCTTTTATGGACATTTGCAGGGCGTTTACCCACTAGCACAAGCTTTCAGCTTTCACAGTGGGATTCATCTTAATAAGATGCAGACAATTCTGTGGTTTAAGAACACATTAAGAATCTGATGTAGAGGGGGTTATTGGACCATTTTAAATAACAAATGTAAGAAAAAACTTGGGAAGTTATTGGTGAATGAGGCCCAAAGTTGTTATAACTATAAAAAAAATTCCTTCGAAAACGCTTTATCCATAATATCAAATGACAAGAAAGAAGACCAGCCTCTGAAAGAATTCTGATTTCTCTGATATATATATGAATCTTTTATAAACGTACTGTGTAACTTACTGTAAATGCGGCCCTGTTGTTTTTAATCTCAAGTAACTGCATGTCAATGTCAATCACTGACTGTGTGTATGTGTGTGTGTGTGTGTGTGTGTGTGTGTGTGTGTGTGTGTGTATAGAATGCCATCTCTGTCAGAGCAGCTGCAGGAGGTGCGGAGTCGAGCCGAAGTGTGTCTGTACTCTGGTGGCAGGGTGGTGGAGGTGCGGGTTGGGGTGATGGCTATGGCTAATCTGCCCTTACCACCATGCTCCAAATACTGCCACATCGCTGCAGAGACCATGGTCATAGAAAACAGCTTCGGCAGCAACAGGAAGGAGGTGAGACAGAACAAGTGCAACACACATTATATGTATGAATTATATACTTTGGGGTTCTTATCGTTATATTTATTATTTAATAAGAATAGACACAATAACAGCAACAATGAGAATAACAAGAATACTCAGTATTATTATTTGAGGCAACATAACCGTACTGAGCTACATTCAGAGACCCAAAAAAGCCGCTTGAAATACAGTGATGACTCACTAAATCTATCTACTTATGGGTTTTGTTCTTTGTTGGTGTCAGTTGTCTGCTGCTTGTCAGGAGTCTCGCCTAGGTGACACGCCAGCCACCATCCCTCTACCTCCTAGTGACAAAGTTAGCTCATACATCACTTTAGAAACATTAATATGATACGTATGAAACGTACAAATGTAACAAATTGGTGGTTTGCAGGAATGTACAATGCCAACATTTTCCTCTGGCAGCAGGGCTGTCTTTTTCATGTTTTAAGATAAACTGGTTCTGATAAAAGACAAGAAACACATACACCATATTTAACATATTATCACATTTAAAGGAATAGTTTGCTTTCTCAGCTAATGCTTAGCAAGAAAATAGACACATTCACAGAATGTCAGAGGATGAATACATAGAAGAAAACAGAAGTTTTCAAATGTTCAATTTCAGTGTGGACAATGTTGTGATACATCTGCTTTCTATTCAGACATATACAAAATTCAAATTCAGATGGAGTAAATGACTCTACAGAGCCAGAACAACTGTGGGTGCAGGTGGATTTGAGATTAATTGCATGTTTCTATTTCAGATTGAACTTTCTCTGCTCTGTGATTCTGCTTCAGACCCTTGCATCTCTCCAGCGCCTGTCTACAGCATTGAACATTCTAGAAAAGTATGGCTGTAATTTGACAAATCCCAACAGGCCAAAGTACTGGAGGACTGTGAAACACAACAACCCAGTGTTTAGGGCCACCGTGGATGCTATTCAGGTAACAAAAAAACTATTATACAGTGTAGTGGAGTATTATAAGTGCTCTATAAAAAACATGCTAGGGATCAGAAAAACTTCCAACAAAAGAAAGTAATACAAAGACGGAAGTTACAAATTATGACATATTGATGGCATTTTTAGTCAGTCTACTTATTGCCTGCACTTGCAATTCCATATTGGCTTACTGATGGTGATGTAAATAAAAAAAAGTTAGCAGAGATATGAGCATTTTTATTGTTCTCACACAGCAGTCATTGTTCAGCAGCCATGAATATTTTAAATTGTACCCACCCTGGGGTCTCATTTATAACCGTTGCATAAGCACAAGATGAGGCCTGAACGACACTATTTTCCATGCAAAATTTGTAATCTGTGAAAACAAATTTGATGGGACGATGTGCACACCTGTAGGGAAACTCTAAACTAAGCTCGCAAACATGATCGCTTATAGCGCTACTTTATGATAAACATTCAAACCAGTAGTGTTATTTATGCTGGTGCTACTGAGCCATACCTTTTTCTTTTGCACCTTTCATAAAAGGAAATTGCACACAATTTTATAAATCAGAATATGCGCGTATGTGCACGCCACACATACACTTTTAGTAGGGATCCTACACACTGTTTTATAGATGAGACCCCTGGTCCTTCCCTGAAACTGCCCTGAACCAATCCTATCCCGAATCTTCCCCAGACCTGTTCCAGCCTGTGTCCTGACTCCTGATCTTGTCCCAAATGTGTCTTAATGTGTCTTGTGGTGGCTCAACACTACTACAATATTCTCTCAGTCCTGTCCTTTTTATTCGTGATCCCAGAAAATGATTTCTGATGCTGACTGACAGAACTTTTACATGAAGAACTCGGGCAAGTCTAACTTCATAGTCAGACTGTTTGGGAAAGTTAAGAAAAAAGCTGACTTCACATTACATTCTGTTTTTTCTTTCTGCTCCCAGGGAGGACGAGCAGTGCTCTGTCTCTATGGTTACTCCAATCAGCAGCCAGATGGGCTCAGCTTCCCTGATGATGTCACAGATCCTGATGTTGGCCGAGTTGCTGCAGTAACACTAGAAGTGATGAGTCTTAGGATGGAACTAGAAATGCTTATTAAGGTTTGGGTGTGTGTGTGTGTGTGTGTGTGTGTACAATTCCTGCATGTCTATTTGCTACTTAAACTTCAAAAATAGAGTTTGTATATGAGGGCTGGGTAATAATGAGGTATCAGTATTTATTTCAGCAGGATTGCTGCTGTATAATAGTTGTAGGTATTAAATCAATTGACAAGAAATGACAGTATCAATCCTTAAAAAAGCTGTCGATGACATTATTAAAGATTGACTGATTATGAGCAAAGACTGAACGAGCCGGAACAGACTGAACTCAACATACATAAAAGAACTTAGGTGATCTGAGAGAAGTGTGTTTGTGTGCACCTGCAAGCTAAAATCCTGTAAATTGCTTAGTTTAAAGTTTTTATTTGATTGCTTAGGCACAATCTTTGACACTTTAGGCTATTTTTGCAAAACTTCACACACTAATCACTAACTTTACACCATACACACCATTGCTTTTTCTGTGTGCGGGCAGAGCAGCTTACAATTAACTTGTCAAACAGGGAGTAAACACACAGACACGAAGGTATCCAAATGTGTGGATGTGTATTCTGAACATAACACACTATCAGTACAAATAAGTGTGCAAAGTTTTTTTTATCAAATATTCTGACACTCCTCAAACAACAAAAGCACAGTAGAAAAAATGGTTATTTCAGGAATAAAAAAACAAAAGAAAAAAATGAGACTAAATCCCCTGGTTATTGTGAGTCTGGCTATAAGACCTCATCCACATCACATGCGATGTTGTCATGAGCTGGGCAGCACATGTGCCAATTTCGGGGCAACTGGCAAAATAATGTAGCACTGTAGAGATCAACGTTAAGAGTTTTGCAGGGAGAGTGTTACAAACTAATTGTAAGCAGTGAGTTGTGTTTACAGTTTTGATATTACCAAATATGATATAAAAGCACAAATTGAGTATAAAGCAGAGAATGTGCATTCAGTTTGACACACTTGGTAAATACATTGGCTACAAGTTCTGGTATACCTGCCACTGTAAACCCCAATTCATCCATGACACAAAACTTAAATGTAAAGTCTACACAAATGCCCTGGATTGTCAAAATGACATAAAAACTTTATGTTCACCTGACACAAAAACTTTTTATGTTAATGCACTTCCTGTTTCAGAATTCATCTCTTTGCCTTATCCTAGCAATCAATACACTTAAACTTGCCACAATATATTTTCATAATTCAGTGAATTTTAAAAAAAAAAAGCTGTTGTAAAATGTATACTCTGTTTTAAGTTCATATGACATAGAATTAAATGCTCAAACAACAATGAAAAAAGTTATGTTAAACTGACATAAAATTAGTGTTAGACAAGCGTCATGTGACAACTAACAACAACGTTTATGTTATTGTATTGTACTATACTGTACTAAAAGTTTTGAGTGCAAGCTATTTCCAGGGAAAAAAAAGTTGAGTGAGTGAATTGGGGTTTACAGTGATTGCTTTGCACCTTTTGTTTTACTTTAAATAAAAAAGCATTAATAATATTTTTGGTCTGATTTCAGGAGGCTCATCCCCACCCTGAGTTCTATGAGAGAATCATTCCTACACTAAGACACAAGGTAGAGTCCATCATACCACCTTCATATCTGTCATCTCTTCACTTACATGTTTAATACACTGGCAAAGACTGTATTATGGGGTAAATCAATATTGAATCCCATGCTGCACAGAAACGAGGAATGGTTTATTTACAGGGGACATCTTAACTAAGTTTATTTTCACATTTTCTAATAAAAGTTGCTGACAAGCTGCATATGCCAAAAGGGTTTTTCAGGCTTGCCCATTACAGTCAGCCTATCAGTCCCCCCTCTCCAGCCACATGTCTGATTCCCCAAACCAAACCTTTCCTCTTCTCTTTTCCATCCACCAGATGCCCTCAGACTTTTCCTCTTCCCCCCCATTACCTGACTGCTCCACGCATCCACTCACCTGTTCCCACTTTTCTCATCAGCCCTGTATTTCTCTGACATTCCCTACCCACCTGTTCACCTGTCCCCACCTTCATCAGTCCTCCTGATATTCAGTGAGTCAGCCCATTTTTGTTCAATCCGTCCATTCCTCCTAGTGTTCTTGTTTTGTGCTGATGTTTTGAGCGTTTGATATTTGATTTTTACTTGTACCTTTACCCATCTACCTACCTGCCTGTTACCAATGTACCATCATATTGTGAGGTGTGGAGAATCGGTGAAGGGATGGGACTGCTATTTCAAGCACCCCCTGGAAATAATACATTCAGCACCTACGTCATGAAAATCAGTCTCTGCTCCTCTCCAATGACTGAGAGTGGCAGGTAGCTGAGTTCAATATGCTCAACAGGCAGTGACTTGAAACCAATGGCCGACAAAACTGCATGTCATTTCAGTTTATTGCAACTAGGCTGAAAACTTTGCCCTATTTAAATGCTATTGGGTTGCAAAGTCAGCTCTGTGATTAAATAAATAAAATGAAATAAGATTAAATAAAAGCTGTAGAAGTTTATAAACGTCGTTGTTGGTGATGACTTTTTATGGCAAATATAATGTTACCCATAGGACTTGGTGGAGATAATTTTTAGTGTTGTAAGTATTGTTCTATTTCATTCTTCCTGACCACCAGATCGAGTATTTGATATCAAGAAACAGCTTTGTTGATATTAAATACTCGATCTGTGTACGCATGTGATGGATAACCAGTGTCCCTCTTTTGCTTAATTACACAATGAAAAGCTGCATCTTTGAACCATATGCTTTATTTAGGACAATGAGTAAGAAATTAGCAGGAATGAATGATCTGAACTTCTTTTATGGGGCAGAAAGGTTCAGAACTAAAGAACCAAGAGAGAAGGAAACAAACCCCTCCCAAGTAAGATAAGATAAGATAAACTTTATTGTCCCAAATGGGAAATTCGTTATGAGCACATAGTGTGACATAGCTGCATAGCAGAGGATCAAAGTCTGGTAATTATGAGATATGAATAAATATTTGTAGGCCTGTGATATGAAACACAATAAATAAATGTTAAGGTCATTGTTTGCTGTGTCCGGTTTTGAAGGATAGCTGTACAATTTTTCAAGTCTGTCTGAAAATAATTGACAAATGTCCATGTGGAGATTACAATAGGTTTTGCTTGTTGTTTTCTGTTTTGATCATACTGGTGATTAAGATATCCATTCATTATGTGAATGCAATGTAAGTGACCAGGGACAAAATTCTCATTTTGTGCAAAAGTAAGCTGTAAAGTTTATCTAAAGTTAATATATCTGAGACAAATCAAATGTACCAAAATAACATTCATTTTAGCATAAACATACCTCTTTGTGTTTTCCTGGACAAAGTAAAAAGGCTGTCACACAGTAAGTCCATAGTAGGGCGGTGAGGAGAGCTCGGTCTGATGAAGCCATTGTGTCTGGTGAAATGTTGGTATTACATCACACTGAGTGGAACCATCTCTTTTTTGGAGTTTATGATGGCCTATAGTTCCAGTTCTTCAAGTCAGTTCTTACCCACTCTTCTCTCCTCTTAGGATGTGGGTCTCAACACTGATGCTGTGGTCTGCCACTTCTCCTCCTCTTCATGCCGCTCAGGCGGTCAGACCAAGTCTCTAGCCTTCCCCCTACACCATCATTCCTCCAGGGACGGCAGTCATGGCCAGTCTCTGTCCTCTAACCACCACAGTCTCAGGTCCATTCAGGTCTTTTCCATCTCCTCAAACAAACACCCAGGTAAGGAGAGTGTGAAGTACTGCATTGACTACTTGGTTAGTGGCTTACACCAGTGTACAGTGGTATATCCTAATGGGTCAAGGCACATAGTACTCTGGACTGAAAAATAATATACCTGGGTGTTTTGACATAGTTTTTTTTACTTCCAGTGTGTTGCTTTTTGGAATGCCAGTAACAGAGTATCCTCCTGACAGACTATCCAGCAGTTACTTTTCACCACCCAGGAACACTACAGATTTCAACATGGTCCTGCTTGCATGTTTTTGAGCATCATTTTATTCCACCATTTCCACCCCAGCAAATAATCTGATTATAGTTACTCAACCACATTGTCTTTAGAAAATTGACTTTTTAAGGGACTGTTCATTATTTATCAGAGAAGGATGGTGGTTGGGTCGTGACTTTGTTTTTTTGTTTTGTTTTGTTTTTGACTATCCATAAAGCTACAAATATTTTTCCTTGAGCCTCCCTGAGTGACTAGCAAAGGATGCATGACCCTCCCTCCACCATAAATTACTTATTTGATTTTTAGAGAGAAACTTACTCTTTGATGACTGAAATTCAAAAGTTAAAGACAAAAACCTGGAGTTGAAAAAAGCCTTGGTTTTTCACTCCTGTTGTGCATGCTGGTTAGTTCATGCAGACGGTTTATTTTTGACCAAAGTTTAAATGAGATCAGAATAAAGTGATTTTGATTGAATGTTTTAACAACTGAGTAAATGAATAGTAAATGAGGATGATATGAAATAACACAAAATCAACAGTATGTATAAATGGATTAAGGCAAGAGGTAACTCTTTTGTCAGTTATTCAGTTTGGCGATAGTGAGAGAGAGTATGTGACTATAGATAAACTGGGGACGCAGGGATGCGCAAAACCATTTACCTAACGAAACCTAAATTAAGATCAGAATAACTAAGTCTCGGGCGGCACGGTGGTATGGTGGTTAGCACTGTCGCCTCACAGCAAGAGGGTTGCCGGTTCGATCCCGGGTGTGGGAGCCCTTCTGTGCGGAGTTTGCATGTTCTCCCCGTGTCAGCGTGGGTTCTCTCCGGGCACTCAGGCTTCCTCCCACACTCCAAAGACATGCAGATTGGGGACTAGGTTAATTGATAACTCTAAATTGTCCATAGGTGTGAATGTGAGCGTGTCTGTCTTTATGTGTCAGCCCTGCGATAGTCTGGCGACCTGTCCAGGGTGTACCCTGCCTCTCGCCGCTTCATCCTCAAGAGGATGAAGCGGCGAGGATGAAGCAGCCGCTTCATCCTCTTGAGGATGAAGGATGGAGGATGAAGCGGCGATTCAAGAAGATGAATGAATGAATGAATAGCTCCCAGGCTTCCCAGCAGAACGAAGCTGGCTGTAACACAGTGGTGGAGGGGCGGTTGAGCCTGACTGGAACGTCCTTCAGGTGGCCCTCAAACATCGGTTCTCTTAGGCTGCAGAAAGTCTCTTGATTTGGCAAAGAAACCACTGCTTTGCGGACACTTTGATAGGTGTCTGGCAGCACTGGATCCGATGAATCTTTGATGGAGTTGCAGGTCAAATAGTAGCTCATCTGTTTAGCTGTGGCTACTCGCTTATAATGAGGTTGAAAACAATCTCGTTGGCCGTTCGATATTATTATCAAATTTATTATTAATGTGTATAAAAAATGTTGCAATTGGCTGGCTTCGTTGCTTCAGGTATAATGTTACTTAAGGCACAGACAAAAAGAAAGAAAACTCAGGACAGACAAGACAATCCTGGACATGCCGAGCAAAACTTAAAAGTTTTAAATAATTTCGATCGTAAGAAAAGAAAGGGCTACGCAGGAACCAAGTTTAAGAGTGTAACGGGTTAAGACATAAAGAGTATAACTAGAAGGAGGGACAGCAAAAGAAAGAAAAAAAATAAAAGTAAAATAAAGTAAAGGAACAAAATAAAGAGGGAAGAAAGAAGTAACAGGAAAGGAAAGAAAAGAAAAGGAGATGCGCCGAGCTCAATAGTTTTATCCGACCAGGTTGAGTGGGCTTGTTTGAGGCAAGGCGGGTCTCTTAGTTTAGACATTACTTTATTTCGGAGGAAACTTAATGAACTTTATTTTGTGAGATTATATACTTTAACATGTTACACTTGATAGACACATACTCTTCCCATTATGGTCAAAATTGGCTCTTAACATCAAATTAGGTTTAATATTATTATTATACCGCATATATCAGCAGAACACAAGTATAAATGTTTCATGCACAAACAAACCTAGTCTGCAGTTACTTGAACATTCTAAATGAGAAAGCACATATTGATAAAGACAAGTTGATTAATCAATCCAACTATATTTTAACTCGAATATGGGATTCCTTACGGGAACCCTTCTTAACTACCATCACAAGATGGCAGTATGACTTCATGTTAAATGAGGGATTAAACACATGAAATTATAACTCACTCATACTATGACCTACAAGAGTGGGAAAAAAATCATTCAACTAACAAACAAGGATTATGCACAGTTACAATGTTAGAACATGGATAAAATGTATAGTTTTACTTTCAAGAGACATTTCAAGTTGGTTACAAGAGGAACTTAGTCTCTGCTGCTCAGGAATACTGAATTTACGACTCACACATCTGTTTTTCTTATCTCATCTTCACCCGGGTGCGAACAAGATGGGGTAGCACCCATAGATGTAACAAAAAGGGGAGAGGATGTGGTGAACTTAAAAGCATGGTTAATGACCCTGGTCTGGCAGTTAATCTGGCTGAGTTGTCAAATGCTGATTAGAAACTTGGGATCTCGAGGGTTTCCAATTGACACCTTTACCACCCTTGGTGTCAGGATGAAGGTGAAAGAGTTCATCAACTTTGGGGTGAAACGGCCAAAGCAATAAACATTTGACCCTCAGAGTGGCCCATCTCATTCTGTCCATTTACTTACAATCTAGGTTCTGGAGGAGTTTAGAAGGCTGTTGTCCCTACACCCTAGTGCTTAATTTTCTTTTTGACATGCCTCCCCCTTTTTGCCCCACCTCCTCATAGGTAAAGACCAGTCCCTATGTTAGTGATACACCTAGACATACTGTAGACAGACTGTTTTGGGACACTGAATTGGTACATTGTATTTATACACAGTATTCCATAGGTTTATTTGCAGTGTTCTAGTAAAGTAACTTGTTTTGTGATAATGTGATGTGTGATGTGACAGATTATAGCAGAAAATAATGTGACAGTGTCTAGGACAGTAAACTGTTTTCTCTGTTTCAGAGAACTGCGCTATCTGTGGAATATTCCGCATCTCTGCCCACTGCCTCACTTGCCTCCAGGGACTCTGCTCAGAATGTGACAAACTGTACCACTCCTACCCTGAGAGGGCCAACCACCGTCGAACAGCTGTATCATCATCATCATCATCATCATATTCATCATCATCATCCCAAAACAGGAACAGTCACAGGTCAGGCAATATAAAACGGGAATACTCTGATCCACACGCAGTGCTGGATCATACTACTTGTCAGTCAACATCAATAACAGTTCACTCCAGGATGCGTTGAGCAATGTAACTTGTAAATGTGGAGTCAGCCATTCTGGAGAAAGATTTTTGATGTATGAACACCTCTCTCTCACTCCCACTGCCTTTGTCTTTATAAGTCCATGGTCTTTCCCCTGTCCTGTGCATGAGCACAGTGTGATAGTGTTATGTGACTCAGTCTGAGCCACGTTGTTGGTGTCTCATTTACAGAGCCAGGGCTGTGTATGAACAATAGCAGACTATGAGGAGATGTCCAATGAATTTCACAAAAATTGTATTGGATTAGAATCTCTGACTGTTCCTTTCACTAACAGGTGTCAGCAGGTATCAGCAGGTGTATATGTCAGCACTGCTCACATTTTTTTCCGAATAATGATTGGCTGATGGAGCTGCCAAGACTGTGCTTCCATTTAGGGTTTTCATTGCCCTAAACAAGCTCAACCAATCAAATTCTGCAGGTTACAGACAGTCAGGGCTATGTTCAAAGTTAAAGCAAAGTGAATCTCTTAACAGGTGTGAATGTAGAATCTGTAGGCAACAGGAGAAGATTTTGGTATCTAAAGTGTTCTGGTGTCTGTTAGTAGTCCTAGTAGAATTGACCAATCACATTTGAGCGGGCCTTGATTGCCTGCAGATAAACAGTCTGTGGGGAGCAAAATAGGTGGAACACAATTGCCAAAATGCAATCTCGTAGTCCATCTGCTGTCGTCTCTGATGATGCAGCTTTCCATTAGCTTTGTTTTAATTTATCTGTATTCATATGCAGATTGCTGTTTAGAGATTAGTTATCTTTCAACTCCAGTCTTGTGTCTCAAGTTGCTTATTGGAATGACCGGTGCACAAAAGAGGCAGTTGTGGCTCAGATATCTGCTGGCTATCTGCTGTTGCTCTCAGTGGCTAAATTGTGGTTAGACTGCTAGCTGATGGGTTCCGAGATTGCAGCAATGTCTAGTGACAGTTTGGACATAGTGGACGTACAGTAAGTGTGTTGGAACTGAGTGCTAGTATGACTATGATAAGTGTGTGGACAAAATCACCATATATAGATGTATATTCAGTCTACAAACTGATCTAACAGAATAACAGTCCCTCTCCCCCTGTTTCAGCTCTTCCACGTGGTGTTGCCTCCACTGCACTAAAGTCAACTCAGTCCATAATGTGCTGTGTGAGGAGTGTGAGCGCCCTCGCTTGGAACTGATCAGCTCGAAAGCAGATGAATCTCAACCTGCCACCATCACTGGTTTGTGTTGTCTCTTGGTACATCTCACAGCTCCACATCCCCATCAGTCCACTATCCAATCCCACTTCCTGTATTCTACTACTTTCTAGTTTCCTCTGTGATTAAGAAACTGACTTAAAAGCAAATAAGTCCAAGACATATGCCATTCACTTACTACTTCTGCTGTCACATTGGAGAAAGTTGTTAGGCTTGTTGAATAGAAATAATTCATTATGTATTAATTAAATGGTGGATTAAATTCAGTATATCATGACGATTTCAGTGTTGTTTGTAATATAAATTTTGGCAGTAATTCCTGATTAAAACATTTAATGTGTATTGGTACTACTTTTATTTTAGGCCCAATTGCAGTCTCAACCATCAGTGTATGTGTGAAAATGGGCCCCTTGGAGCGCTTTTTTGTTCAGACTCTAGGGGCTTCCTCCTATCACTCTCATGAAAGGCTATATCCACACTAATACATTTTCTTTTTAAAACACATAAACCCAGTGTCCACACTACTCTGACATACTACTGGAACCCAGTCTTACTGGTCTTACTTATCGTCATTTGTGCAGTATTTTCTGTAACTAAGCAACCAACCGCAGCGAAGACAATCTGCTTCTTGTTTATATTGGTATGTGCATGCCCAGTGTATGTGAATGGTCATGGGATATACGTTTTCAGGCATGTTAGTATGGAAGGAGATCGTCTTTGTTTTATAATGAAAATGTATCATTGTGGATGTCGCTGCAGGCTTTTACTGTGAAACACCTGCAGGAAATGTTGAGTTTTATTAAAAGCAAATTGAAATCAAGAAGGAATGACAAAGTGCCTGCTCTATGGGCCCAATGGTGCAGGCAGCGCTGATCATCCGGGTAATTTCAGACTGTAGAAACAAAGTTTTTTATGGTTTCATACACCACTGAGCAACTGTCATATGAATTAATAGGTCATACCCTCAATGCTGTATTTATTTAGGAGTGCAAGAAATGCCCCCCACAGCCATGGTACTTTTAAATAAAGTTGAGGACCTGATTGTTGCTGATAATGCGAGTGGCATGAAGTGACATTTGTGTGTGTTTGTGTGTGTGTGTGTGTGTGTGTGTTAATGTGTTCCTCTTAGAGTGGCAGTGTAAGAGCTGCACCATGGTGAATGTAGCCAGCAGCATTTTGTGTGAAGTGTGTGAAAGACCTCGTTTGGCCACACGACCTCCGGTGACCCCGTCACACCCACCCATCACCCCCCCCAGACCACCAGCACCAGTACTGGGCATGCCCGGTGATCCTGACAGCCAGGTCAGTTAACTGTGTGTGTGTGTGTGCGCGCGCGGGCTTGTTTGTTGCCATGCTAAAGGTATGGCTTTTTCTGTAGCACAAGATTTACAGTCATGGTTTAAACTGTTTCATCAGATATTGGATGGCTTGTTTTGCAATTTGGTAAAACATCCATGTCAACCACAGCATGTGAGCGGAGCGGACCGGGTGAAAATTTCCAGTCCTCGCTCACAGACCTGTCACTTTGCGCCGCTCGTCCGCTCCGCTTGGTTCTGCGCATTCTTTTCTCCGCTCCGGTCCACTCCATCATAAATTTTATCCCGCTCAACTCGCTCACCACTCCGCTCAAAAAAAACTGCGTCGTACTACCCTAACCTGTAATCTTCTATTCACAAATAAAACATGAGCTTGGTAGCTCTTTTTCTTGTTCCACATTATCACCATCTGTTAGTTTTACAGGAATGGTACACTTGTATGTCTTCTCAGTTTCTTTTCTGAAGTACACAGTAAACTCCATAGTTTGAAAGAAAATAGTGTGGGTATGCGCAGGTGCAAAGATGCATTCTGGGTGGGGCATGAGCGACCGGACCGAAATTGGAGCAAGAGATAAGGCTCTGCTCCACCTTTTAAAAAAAATAGCCGCTCCTAGCTCAACACAAAATCCTTCCGCTCCCCGCTCAGCTCCGCTCCAGCTCCGCTCCACTCCAGCTCCGCTCCGCTCACATGCTCTGATGTCAACACATTCTCACTCCGACTTTCTCACATATCAACATTTGGTCATGGACTTTCCACGCTGACATATGACATGCAGGGTACCAAGGGTGCATTGCATCGTTGATGTTCTGGGACGCCGTGTCAACTTCAGCCTGTTACACGTATTGTCTGTTTTCAAAATACACTTCTGTTGTCACAGGAACTGTACAGTTTGCATACGGTGTCTTTCAAAATAAATGTACAACGTTGGTACAACACCACGAATTGCCGTTTTTTTTTATCTCAGAAACGATCACACGTGGTTATGTTTAGCCAACACACATGAGGTTGGGTTTAGGAAAAAAGAACTGGGTTTGGCTTTACAATCTCCCGGGAAGCAAACACCGGCCTCCCGGGTAAAAGTCAGTGGCTGTTGGATCCATCCACCACCACTTCTGCCTGCCCTACTCAGACTTTTCACCCCTTAACTTACGATGTTGTCCAGCCACATTTCCCCCCTGACGTTACACAATAACAGTGACGAGCTGCGTATCATGCCGATGTAAAAGGATGACTTTTCGTCAGTGTCTGACGCTGGAAGGAGGAGGTTGGCATCGGCAGAGCCGAGTGTGATGATAGAGGAGCTCAGACAGGAAATCAAAACGTTTTGCCTGTCTCCCGCTGAGGCCGTGCTCTTGGGGCCTGGTGGGGGGGCCTCTTGCTCGCCTCCCTGATGCCCCGGTCTGGCCTCACCCCTCAATGCAATATATATTATCAATTATTATTCTTATGAAGGTCATTATCATGATATATTGGTTTATATTATGTTATGTTATGCATTGTATTATATCATAGTGTATTATTATATTATATCATATCATATGATGTTATATTTTATTATATTCTGTTGTATTATCGTGTTATATTACAGCATAATGTGTTATATTAGGTCATAATATATTATTTTAGCTTACATTATTATGTTACATTATATTAGGTTAAATTATATTACACTATATTATATGAAGATATGCCGTATTGTATTGCATGTATGTGTGTATGTATATATATATATATATATATATATACACATACATATATATATATATATATATATATATATATATATATATACATATATTTACCCAGCTGACCAATCACAATGGAGGGGTGGGATAAATACCACAAAGACCAATCCTTGGCCACATCCTAAATGTAAAAGTGTTCAACAACAACAATGGAGGAAAATTTAGGACTGCTGGCCACCCACACTGACAGGCACGTCCTCTTTGCTACAGCCTTCCCTTCATCCAGAGCAAGAACTGTGCCTCGTACCCACATTTTTACTTCCACGGATATTCTGTAGCCTACAACCAGATACAAGCTCTGGCACTCCCAGCTTGGCTTTTTCAGAGGAGTTCCTGGCATTTACAGCTGGAAAAAAACTCTTTGGTGAACACATGGCCAGTGGTGTAGTGGTAGTTGATGAGACAGGTGTACTACTGGGTAGATGGGTATGAGGAGGAAGGGTATACTCTCCTATATATTACAATGCCTTTCTGGCTGATAGGCGGGTATACTGTTAATGGCAAGAAAAAGAGGTGAGTAAACTTTGTATACCTGTTTATACCCTCCACTACACCACTGTGATCAGCCTTATGAAAATAACAACAATGTTCAATCAACCAATCGATCAGAAAGTGTCAGCTTTTATGCACACACAAGACTGAACGCATGAATTTTTATACTTAGTGACTCTCTCTCTCTCTCTCTCTCTCCTCTCTCTCTCTCTCTCTCTCTCTCTCTGTGTTTACTCTCTTTGTCTCTGCCCAGTGGGTTTGCCAGTTCTGTACCTATCTGAACTACTCTCCTGCCACAGTGTGTGAGATGTGTGACCTAGCTCGTCCAGAACCCGCACCTCTGCCTGTGAAGCTCCGCCCCCCCTCCCCTGTCAGACGGGTCCCTGCCCTGCCAATCAAACCCAAACAGCCTGCTCCCGAAGACCTGGACTCCTGGAGGCAGAGGCTGATGAAGGAGGAGGGACTGAAGCTGATTCAGCTGATCAGAGCAAGTTGCCTTCATCACCTACCACTGATCTTGGATCTAGACAATATTTTGTCCCTGTATTCTAGTGTATCTGTCCTTTGTGTCTGTGACAGGATGGGGAGAAGAAAGGAGTGAGTCCAGAGGAGGTGTACACGAGTATGAGGGTAGCAGGAGACAGCAGCATCCTGCCATGCAAGTGGTTAAAGACTGAGCTTCCTCTGCTGTTAGACCAGATCAGGATGCTGGTGGGAACATCTTCCCTTAAGTCTGTTTCTGACAGCACCACAACAGAGCGCAGAGTCAGTATGCTTCTCTCAGTACAATTAAAGTCCTGTAAATCCTGACAAAACACACCTTTATGTTTCTCTGACTGTAACTGTTAGGAGTGTTTTCTGTTAATTAAAAGGTTATTGACTTTCCTCTAACACAGAGCAGGTCATGTGAAGCTCCTGCTGAGGATGCTGGGAAAGAGATCAACCCTGAAGAAACTGAAAGTGTTGTCCAGTTGTCCAGAGCAGAGGCCAAGCAGGCCTGGCTGACAGCAGGGGGTGACACTGAGAGAGCTGCCAGACAAGCGCTGAGAGACAGACTCGCCAAGGTGACATATACAGCATTTCTCCATAATGTTCAGAGATGCACAATAATATTCTGTTAGCCTTCCTTTTGTCTACACTCTCAGAAATCAAGGTACTAAGTAGAACCACTAAATGTAAATGGTAAATGGACTTGCACTTGTATACTTCCTGTCTAGTCTTCTAACTACTCAAAGCGCTTTTTACACTACAAGTCACATTTTTTAACCGGTTCAGTAACCAGAGCTAGTCTGATGGAGAAGGGGTGAGAGAGGTTCTGCAAAGAACTATTCTACGGTGTTGTGGTTCCATCCATCAAGACCATCTCTGGGGATTCTCTCCAGAATCTTTCCACCTTCTAAGGATGCTAACAAAAACCCACCCAGGGGAGAACCTGAAAATAGTAATTGACTACACTACCTGTAGTTCCTTCTCACTTTTTGCGGTTATAGTGGGATTTTTCTTGAAATCACTGCTACTACAGACTTTGTTATTTAAATGGTGCAGTAGGGTTGGGAGCTGAAACTTGATTCCCAAATAGAGTCATCAAAATCAAAGTACCAGGTACCCTAAAAATGCAGCATTGTATAGCACCAAATGATGGCAAATACGAGTTAAATGAATTGATTAAGAGGATTCCAGATACATTGATATTTGATATTTTAGGGTGAGGCTCCTAAAATTCATGCTTTCAACAGAAGGGGTTCTTGATGAAGTCTTTAAGCTGAAAACACACTGTCACGCGGCGCGTTTAGTGGCAGGCATCAAGTGCCGCCTCAAGCACACACTGGACGTGTCGTGCTACAACTAATCAACAGACGACCACGCAAAGATTTTACTACTTTTACTGAGAGATCTGTACCTCTTCCACCTCTGCATTAGCTCAAAAACATGTGTGGACACACTAATTAAACTTGATTTCTCACCTGAAGAGCCGATCTCCAGAGCTATGACTCACCCAGCAATATCTTTTTGGCCATTATCTTTGTAATGACGGGAGTGGGGTTCGTGTAGCTCGAGATATTACTCAACTTTAACAATGAGTTTTTCCTTATCAATTCTTCATCACATGCGAGACAGCAACAGCAACAGGGTTCTTTTTATTCATCAGTGGTAAGGAGAGGAGTCAAGCTGCCATAGGAGCAGAGAAAAAGAGCTGCTGCTGGAGCTGGTATGCACAAGCAAAGTGTGAGTCAGGGAAAAATGTTTAAGAAATGTGAAATTTTTTTTAATTCTGGGCAACAAGGCTGGAAATAGGGGAGGGCATGAGGTGCCATGCCGATGCGTCTTCAAAAAAAGGTTCTTGAGAAGCAAATGGGTCTCGGTAGAACCTCAGTCCTTCATGATGAACCCATTTGGAAATCAGACTTCTATGAGTGTGCAGAGATGATAGATGATATCATTCTTTCTTCACCCCACCCTCTCAGGTAAAAGAGCTGTATTCACTGGGCTTCAGTGATGAGACTCGCTGTCATGAGGTTTTGAGGCAGAGTGGTGGTGAGGTGAGAGGGGCCCTAGCCCTACTGCAGCGGCCCCTCCTGGAGCCCTTCCACAAGCGCATTTGGAGTGACAAGCCTGAGCCTCCTGTAGACATCCATCACCCTGACAAACAGGTGAGAGCAAGCAGATACATCAGGCCTGGATCTACTCACAGCTCACAATACTCAGATAACTGCATTCTGTTATGAGTCTGCTGTTTTTGATATTTATGAACTCTCTTTACTGGCTCGTCTTGCCCCTTCATGTCATGGTAATGCAAAAGAGTTCTCCACATAGAAAAGAATATAATAGTTGACTGCTGTCAACACAGTTGATAGGAATTTGCCTCAGTGAAGCTCTTAAAAAAGACAGAAAGACACTCATAAGTTTATAAAATATGTAAAATAAGACAAGCAAAGTCAGTTATCAAAGTTTAGATTTGAAACATACCTAATGTGATTAAGATCAAGTCAAGTCCTGAAGTGCTTTGTGCTACTACATTCATTTTAGAGTGCTTGTTGCTTTGTGCAGCTACCTACCTATTTTTAAAGTGCTTCTTGTGTCTGTGCATCAGAGTTCAAGTATTGAACAGCCTCAGGATATGTGCTGTTACTGAGGAGAGATGTCCTACATCTGAAACTCTGGAAGGGGAGGAATTTAGAAGGAGCTAGTAGGATGAGAGGAGTCAACCATCACTGCCGCCGTGTCTTACACCTGATACATGTAGCATATATGGAGGAGATGGAGTAAGGTCACAGCAATGGGTCTCATTCATGAAACATGAACGGAACAAATTTGTGTTTAAACTGTTTGCAGAAGGAAATTTACGTGTATTTCGACATTAATCAATATGTTAGTAGCTCCGATCTTTTTGTAGGTACTAACAAAATCTACACCTGCTTCTGACCACTCGTAGTGCTTGTGTAAATAAGGAATGCACATAAATATTTCTTGTACTTATTAGAAATAACAATTTTAATTTGTATTGTGTTCTGTTATGTTCACAATACACAGATGCCTTTGAAACATGTAAGTTAAACATGACAAAACATTAGAAATATAACACATTTAGCTAAATTGGCAATTATCAGATTTAAGCTTCAGATTAGGTTTCTTAGGTTTCTTCTATGGGTTATTTAAATTGACTTAATACATGTGTTTTCTACATTTATGGCATCCCATTCCCACTTGATTCAATCAAGAGAGAGAACTCCACAAATATATCATCTGTTTGAGTGGTGAAACTGTGAGAGGCACGCTTCTGACCAAACACTAAGCTATCAGTGATGGCTGTCAGAATGTGTTATGATTTAACATTTAATATAACACAAACATCACCTAACCTTTGTTTTGTTTTGTTTTTTCATCAGGTTTCATATCAAACCATTTTCGTTTAACTTTTTGGATGGTTCTTACAACAGAGGACATGTTATCTGTCCCTGTCACACCACTACTAACAGAAGAAAACATTTTATTTTTTGTTTCTCAACTCCACTTCACCTAAACTCACTTCCATCTCAGCGTTGGAAAAGATTTTTTTTTCATCTCTGTCTTTTGTTCTCAGGTTGACAGGATGCACTTATCCATAGTAATTATCACCCCCATAAATGGTGGTCACTGGCTATTTATGTATGCAATGTATGCTAATTACTTTCTAGCAGGAGGGCACTGTCAGTTTACAACTGATTGACATTCGTGATCATTCACACATCAAGCCTCTGAAAATTAAGAAAACTTTGGCTCAAAACACATACAGTAACTACTTGAAGACGGAAGGAGGTGGACTGCCTGCCATCTAGCTCCTGCTCATACAACTGTTTGTGCTTCTTAAAGTCAAGGATCCTTCCTTGGTATAGGACGGGTCCTTCCGAGGAAGGATCATAGAGAGGATAGGCAAGACTACTTCGTAGCATTTGGTGAACACACATTTGAGCAGGATAGTGAGTGCCCAGGTGTGCGTCATTAACCCTCTGGGGTCTGAGGCGGTTTCATATGGGTGAAAATTTTGGTACTCTCTAATGTTGCACAATTTGAACAAATGTAAGCAGTATTTTCAGAGTCATATTACTTTTAAGGAGAACGTATTTCTCGATTATACTTAAAAAAAATAAAAATATGCCAGGTAGGCTAAATGAAACTTTAGTGAAAAGCAGTGACCTTACCCATCGTAACACATTTTTTGGGTCACTTGAGGTGACTCTGTTAAGTCTTAGGAATGTATGAAGCTATTAACACTGTGAACTGCTCCACTGATTTGGACAGTTTAATGGCTATCTAAAAATGTACTGTAAAACTTCAGTTAAAAGCCTAGTTCCAATTTAATGCCCAGTTCCTTCCTAGCCCAGTGTGGCTACACATTTTGACAAATAAAGGCCTGTCTCAATTAGACGCCTGGTGTGGTTGCAAAGCAGTTCATTTTTACAGAAGTTCTTTGGATGTATAAAACTAGGTTGTTGGCTACCCACTTGAGCTAATGTTAGTCAGTTGCTTTGATCACGCATACAAATATAAATGCTTAATCTTTTGTCAGTATGGAGATACTACACATTGTTAGCTCGGTTAGAGTCTCTATAATTCAGTCGTTCAGTTCATTTTACTGAGGCCATGAGCGCTAAAGAAAAATGCACTCAGATTTACTGGCATGGTAAATAAGAGACACAGAAATAGGTGGTGACTCCCAACTTTTCAAATTATGTGTCCATTCCTCAATTACCCTGTGAGTTATTCATATTCCTTTAGTCTGTAAGGGTCCTCAGATCAAAGAATCAAAAGGGTTTTTCATAAAAATATATCCAAGTTGAGAGTATTGTTTTAATTGGTTAAAATGGTGTTGTGTCAGTATGCCAGGTGCTGTTATCATAGGGTGCTGTAAAATGAGTGTCATAACTCTCTCTCTCTCTCTCTCTCTGATGCGCTGTCTCTTGGAGCTAGATCAAATTAATGATTCATAATTGATATGTTATCTAAAGCCTCATTTTTATTTAGTAATATTCATACTGGTTTAAATAAACAATTTGACTGCATTTCCCCATGTGTACTGAGCAAAGGTTTTGTGTGAAAGGAATTAAAGGCCTGTCCTATATAGATCCCAAATATAGGCCTGTTGAGTTCAGTGATTTAAGCAAATAAATGGATAGCGTCCTTGAAATTCAGCCATTTAAGGATCCTTCCTTGACATTGAGAAACACCTTGTGAGTATTGAGAAACACCTTGTGAGTATTGCGCAGGTCTCCTTCACCTGTCAGTCACAGAACTGGCTATGAATCAGAAGCAAGTCCACTACTTGGCTCCAGGACTATGTGACAAGCTAAAAAAAAAAAGACCAAAGGACTGTAGGTTTGAGATACCATAAATCAGACTGCTAACAGGCCAAATGTTGAAATATGTTAACTCTGTATCATAGTAAAACGTAACAAGCTAATTTTCAAGTTTCAAGCTAATTTTATATTAAAATGTTTCTAAAGGTATTTGTCACAAGTACAGAAATTTATGGTTGAAACCAAATGATTAAGTATGCAAGATGATGTGGTGTGGTAGGCATAATGCTGTACACTAGGAGCCTTAGAAAAGACTTAAGTCTGACACCCTCTCACATCTAAAGACAGTGAGTTGTTAGTCACACGCTATGAGATTTGGAGAGGCTGGGGATCTTTCTAGATCACTGTTTACAAAAAAAAAGTTTGCTAAAACTAGATTGCTTTTGAGATTATTTCCTGTCCTGCTCCTGATGGAAAATATTACACCAAACTCTCTACAAAACATGACATATTAACAATTCTTGTGTGTACGCAAAATCACATAACTCTAGTAACAGAAGATAAAAGGCGTCATATGTGGACAGTTTTCTTGTCAATTCAGCATCAATGTAATCCATAAAGATAAACTATATTTACGTACAAACTTTATATTCTGGACTCTGTTGCATCAACTTGCCACCAACCTCCAGTAGTTAACTGCGCTATTTTAGTGGGAGGAGACTGTGGGAATGAGAGGAGAACTGTTTCGAAAATGAAAATTCCTCACTAAAATAAGTGCTGGTTGGTGGATTAGCTACATACTGAATTAAACACTGACTCTTATTCCACAGCTCCACCAGTTTCTCCTCCTTTTCCACTGCCCCAAGTGGACAAAAAAATCAGTGGATGCAGTTCTAAAGAGCAGACTTGTGGATTCTCTTTCTAGTCTTCCGACGACCCAAAGCACTTTTACACTACATGTCACATTCAACCATTCATGCACACATTCACACACTGGTGGCCAAGGCTACCATACATGGTGCCACCTGCTACTCAGTAACCATTAACAGGCACTCACACAACGATGGAACAGCCATCGGGAGCAATTTAGGGTTCAGTAGCTTGCCCAAAGTGGATTGGAGGAGCCGGGATTCAAACCGATGATCTTCTTATTAGTGTACGAACCACTCTACCAAAGCCCCACGGCCTCTATAGCCTGGGATAGCTGGTAGAATGTGTCTGATCTGGTTATATTCTTATATACAATAGTTTTCTTCTCTTTCAGCGCATATGTCGGAGGTTACTAGCAGTGTACGATCTCCCCAGCTGGGGTCGCTGTGAGCTGGCACTCTCACTGCTTCAAGAACACAGTGCCCCCTACTCACTGGAGGATGTAGTGCAAGCTGTTCGAGAATCCCATGACAGAGAGTTTATCAAGAGAGTGCTGGCTAAAGAGTGTCCCATCTGCCTCTCTGTCTTCCCCCACAGCAAGGTACTGACATAGGTGGTTGTTGTGTCCACCCTATTTTATGCACAATTCAGTTTGTGCATTTAAACATGTTTGAAGTTTGACTGGCACTCTTTTTATTATATTGTCTTGTAACTTTATCTTCTGCAGAATGGAACCTGACTGAAGAATTAGCGCCACCTACTGTTTATCTTGAACCAAATCCCAATATATGCATAGCGCTGATGGATTGCTTTTTTGTTTTTGCCTATTTTCCTGAAAATGTTGTTAAAATTTGCACTACATTTGGACGGAAACCCGACCAGTGATTGTTTATATAAGTTCTGCAGAGTTGAGGCGATGAGAGAGATCTTAATTCAGTGTCGCCCTCTCTCTCTTCACAGATGCAGTCTCTGACGTCATGTCAGTGTTCTGTGTGCTGTGGCTGTTTCCAGCAGCACTTCACTATTGCTGTAAGGGACAAACATATTAGAGACATGGTGTGTCCAGTCTGCTGGGAGCCTGACATCAACGACCCTGAACACCTCAACAGCTACTTCTCCACCCTGGACATCCAGGTAGGAAAAGAGATGGACCAAGGGAGAAATGATGAAGGATAACATGTAGACTACTGCTGCCTGGTTACTTGGAGTAAATGTATTTGTACCTTTCACATAACTAACTGCAGGCTGCGTCTCTAGTGTGGGCAGGTAATTCTCCAGCAGAGTGAGGTTATATCCAACTGTATGGTGTATCACAGCTAATATGATAACTCCCTTTATTGTGCCCTCCCTGAGTCAGCACTGTCAAGACAGTTTGCTATTGGTCGGCATTCACTAAGTTTACCTAAGCTGAACTCTACAGGAAAAGTTAAGGCTTACTTTACCGCAAATCTGCTCTATTGGAATGAATTGATTTCAGTCTATAGTAAATGCTGTTATAAATGCTAGTGTGACCAGGGGTTTGGCCAATGTGAAATTTTTCAAACCAGTTTGATATTTTGCCAAACATCAGACCAGACCAGTATACCAAATTTTACCAGGTGTCGCACTTGACTCAGCAGCTGCTCCTGAGTGGAACATAATAGGCCCGTTTCCACTGAAGAAGTTTCTGGTACTATTTGGGGGGCAGGAACTTTACAGGAACGTCCTCTCGCTCAGCCCTCTCAACTGCCGTGTCTCCACTGAGAGGGCGGAGTAGGAGGAAAGTTCCCGTAAAGTTATCGGGCTCTGGATGTGACGTAATCATTGCACGACCATTTTGACCGGGGCGACGCGGCAAAGAAACAAACAAAGAAGAAGAACAACAAAGAAGAAGAAGCAGAAGTACGAAGCAGAAGTAAGAAGAAGAAAGCAGACATAAGAAAGACGATTAACAACATGGAAGGAGCTGAGGTGGTTGCTGGGTTTCTGGCGTGTCTCTTCGTTTACATGGCGGCGGAAGCTATGAACGAGCTAACCCTCGTCTGCTGAGTTTTAAAAATGCCGGCTATTTTGTCGCTTTCTGTTGACATATGAGTATATCCAATCAGCACCAAGTAAACCCCAAGCCCCAGCCAGGAGTTTTTCGGGGCCGTTCTGAGTCCCTACTCCGAGGCAGGGACTTGTTTAGCCCCTGTAAAAGTTCCGGAACTCTGTTGTTCGGGGGTGGTTCCTGCGGTGGAGACCCGCACCAACGGCCCCAGCCTTGTAAAATTACCCCGAAGTTCCTGCGGTGGAAACGGGCCTTATGACACTGTGTCCCAACAGCAAAAAAGTGTGATCGCCTGACATCAGAGCTGTCTGTCTAAACACTAAACCCATTAAATATGCATTTCTCTCAAGTAATGTAAACAAACCACGTCGCTAACTGTGCGCTAGAGATCAGACGTAACCACTTAAAATATGTGTGATAGTTTTTAAAGCAGATAACACACGTTTTATATTGTGATATTTACCAGAAATGACATACAATACAGCCAGCAGCAAGTAGCCTAGGTTGTTAGTAGCAACGGTCATTTACCAGAAACTTTCAGCTCCCTGGTGACACTTGACTGAAATTTGATCTCCTTCATGTTGCCGTGCTCGGCTCACGGACTGTCAGACACTAATGGCTCTGTTAGTCCATTTATAAACATATTAATCATGTTGTAATATTGCTTATTATTAATGCAATATGAGTTGGATTTAGTGCCATGACACCGTCAGCACAGGTCGCTGATGTAGGCTACTTTTTAATTGGCCAGACAAATGCCAGCTCAGCCAGTTTTTGTGTAAAACAAACTGGTTTAAGCTGGTTCACCAGACTACTGTGATAAAACTCAAAATCAACCCCAATTCTAGTGTGACAAAGCTGTTTTCAGTACTATAAGTATTTCACTGCTTTAAAGATTGTGTTTTCATAAATCTGCATTGTCTGTGCAGTAGAGAGATTGACAAAGTACTCTATCAGTCTTTTGTATTCTTCAGTAAAAAATAATTTGAGTGAAGACAAAATTTCTCACTGTAAATCAATAGCGTGATGACTTCCACTTTGCCAGAAATACACTTAATATCTTTTATTAAATTCCCTCAATGTCTTCACCACATGTATTGTGAGTTTAGTCAGACATGAATGGAAACTGCAATTTGACTTGATGGCGGAAGCATAGAACTGGCGGTAATTCCAGTTTATCATGAAACTTCCACAATGCTTATTCCATGTGACAGAGACAAAAGAAGATTTGTGTGCAGCACACCTCTCAATCAGAGCTAAAAACAAAACAAAACAAATGGAGCGGTTTAGCTCAGGAGGCAGGTCCTGCCTGTGGTGATTTTTTTTTTTTTTAAAGCTCAGCAGTGGGTGACACATACATTTGTTGCATACACATGTTGTACAGTTACAGCAGGTGGAGCATATCAGTAATGTTTAACAGATTGTTGCATCAGTAATATCTCATCTCATCTACATACAGAGTATAATGCAGAGCTCGTTTTGGATCTGTGTGTAGATATTTAAGTTATTGGTACTCTTGTTGGGTGGAGCTTGAACTTGGTGAAGCTGCTCAGAAGTGTTTCAGGTCTGGCCGTAGGGGATGTATCCAGGTCTAATATATAGTTTATGGCTAAAGGACTCCTTTGTTTTCTTTATAATGTGTACCATGATTATGTATTATCATAGCAACCCACAGTACACTGTAACCCCAATTCGCTCACTCAACTTAAATTTTTTTTTTTTTTTTTGGAAAACAGCTTGCACTCAAAACTTTTTGTTTAGTACAATACCGTAACATTTATTTTGTGTCTAGTGTACATTGGTGTCACATTACCCTTGTCTGACAGGAATTTTATGTCAGTTTAACATTACTTTTTGTTTTTGTTTGAGCATTTAATTCTATATCATATGAACATGAAAACACTGAGTATGCATTTTCAACAATTTCTTATTTTAATTTTGTTTAACTATAAAAAATATATTTTGCCAAACTAGCTTAGGCTCCTTGATTGCTAAAATATGACAAAGAGATGAAATCTGAACCAGGAGGTGCTCTTTATTTCACCTCAGCACAACTTTTTAGCCCCTATTTAGCCCCATCAAGCCACAATATGTTAAGTGCACAATGATAGTGTTGTTTACTGGCCTTAAACTAATAAGGCGAAATCAGCTTTATAAATTTTGGTCAAATTAACTCAAAACTCAAAAATTCTTGACCTAACATAAAATCAGTACATCAAGCTCACAAGGGATGAGTTTTTGTGTCAAGTGAACATAAAGTTTTTGTCATTTGACAATCCGGGGCATTTACATTAAAACTTTGTGTCATTGATGCATTGGGGTTTACAGTGTACAGTCATCATAATTTCATTTGCACATAAATGAACAACCCATTCTATTATTACGTCTGGACTTCCAGAGAAAATTCCTAAAATAAGACTGGTGATTTTTAGTTGTTGTTTTGATGTTTTCGCTACTGAAAACATCAAATAAGGTCTTAAAGTCACCAGCAAATGCTCTGCACAGTACATCATATTTATTCTGACATGGAGATATGGAATGAACATGACATGACTCATGATTCATAGGTTACATTTAAAAAACCCAGAAAAGTTCAAAATAGGGCAGCAGATGCTGAGATATCCTGACTTTCAGCCGCTTCAACGAGACAAACTGCCAAAACACCAGATCTTACACCACCCATAATGCATCTTGATAGGTCTTTCATTGAATGCTTGCCATCTGCTAAATACCCACAACCTTCAAACTCCACACCAGTGTTTTGTAACACAGGTTTTCAGATATAAATTTGAAATCTCAGAGCCTAGGCTGAGATAACACTGATGACATTAATATGACATTATCAGGGTTATTTTCATCTGGCAAAGCTGCTCCAGAGACACAGAAAACAAAGACTAAGTAGTGCTAACCTTGTCGAGAAATCTGAGCGTCATGTGTAAAATTGGTGTAGTGTCCCTTGTAAAGGATCACACCTGTGTTTATATGTCTCAAATACTACAAATAACTTCAACATTTATATGCTGCTTGGATTCTTGCTGCCTAGTGATATCTGAGTTGTCTTATTATATTTTGTGCTTCAGCTGAGAGAGTGTCTGGAGCCAGAAGTCTATGAGCTGTTCCATAAGAAGCTGACAGAGCAGGCTCTAATCAAGGACCCCAAGTTCCTCTGGTGCTGTCATGTGAGTACACTAGGAGGCAGTCTTGGTTTTGTCAACAAAAATGATGGTGAACAAATCTTGTAGAATACAGTTTGGAGATTCAGTACTATCAAAATTGTATTTGGTAACTTTTATAAAAAATAACTTTTTGTTATATTTGCTGAACATTCACATCCTACATTCACACACACCCTTTTTCCACCAACGTGAAGCTGGTTTCAGTCCAGTTCCCGCACCTAATTTCTAACCATTCAGAGCATTTCAACCAAAAATAAATTGGTTCAAAAGATCAATTGATTCTCAACTAGAACCAAAGAAATTGTAGGTTTTCCCTGACCTGAAGTATGAATCATGATGACCTCAGTGAGGGTGTCATTTTCTACAGGTCGGACAGTGTGGATGGAGTCTTGCCCATAACAGTCTTCTACATCTTCTTATTGTTAATAGTTGGTCCACGCTTCTTTTTTTGGATTAAAAATATCCGTAATAACAGAATAAAATATTACAGGAAATCAATACAATACACCATTTTGCTATTACTGTTTATTTCTGTTGTGCATTGTGCAGTGCACTCCTTGAATTATACACCTTGATTACAATGGTTCCACTCAAAGCTGGTGAAAACACAGGCTGGTTCAGTAGATAGTACCAATGTTCCAAGTGTCCTGAAAGTTACCGGTTCTAGGACAGAGCCAAGTTGGTGGAAAAGGGGTAACAGTATTACATGAGATGATCTGTAAAAAAAAATCCACTGTGGCTGTTGGAAAACCAATCAGAGCCAAGGAGTCTCTAACGCATGTTTAATTGGTATCAAAAAATATTGTTTAATGTAGTGAAAGCACCAACATTAGATCAGCCTATAGTAATCAATACATTAAAATAGGTCTTTTTTACAGTATCTGTTGTCCATAACTGATTTATACTGTATGAAAAGTTCTGAGCCATCTGAAGGCAGAAGGACACGTGGATAAAGCTGCAGCCTCTGAGCCTCTGGAGTCGCACCACAGTACTGTTACATTACACATGACCATCCATTGTGTTTACCTTCATTGAATCACATGCAAATGACACCAGGCTGCTAGTAAATAACTACACACACTTCTACACACATCATACTAGTGGGCTATGACTCAGTATTGTGACAGTTTAAGCGGGAGACGTTGGATTACCAGTGCTCACTAATCCTCTGTGTTACAGCCTCATTTCATGTTTTATTCTTCAGATGCACAACAGTGCAAACACTGCTGTCTCTTCACTTTATGATGTGACATCAAATAGGAACCTAAGTAATGACACTGCATATTTGTCACACTCAGTGTCATTTTACTTTACTTTGCAATTAGTTCAGTAAAATCCGTGTACTGATATTTTACATTCTAATCATTTGCTTTCAATGTAAGAAAAATTGTGTATCCAATATATCTCATCTTTAAATCAGCAATAAACTCAACTCTCTCCTCTTCTCTATATTCCTCCTCCTCGACTCTTCCTTCCTCTCCTCTCTTCTTGTTTCCTCTTTTCTTGTTTCCTCTCCTCCCCTCTTGTTTCCTTTCCTCTCCTCTCTTCTTGTTTCCTATCTTATTGTTTCTTGTCCTGTCTTCTTGATTCATCATGTCTCCTCTCCTCTCCTCTCCTCCTCTCCTATCGTTTCCCTTCCTCTCATCTCTTCTTTTTTCCTATCAAACTGTTTCCTAATCTGTCTTTTGATTCCTCTCATCCTGTTTCCTATCCTGTCTTTTTGAATCGTCCTGTTTCCTGTCTTCTCCTCTTTTTTCCTCTCCTCTCTGCAGTGCTCATATGGGTTCATCTATGATGGAGATCAGCTTAAAGTCACCTGTTTCCAGTGTCGCAACAGTTTCTGTGCTCAGTGTAAAAAGCCTGTAAGTATTCAGAGTCTGTCTCTCTATTGTGTTGGTGTCTCTCTTCATGTTTTGTACCTGCTGTGTTTGGTCTGTCACAACTCATATTGATTTGGCCCTTTTTGTTGAATTTGGGAGGAAAATGTTTTTCTCTCCACAGAATGAAGAAACCAAAAATGGCAAACATTGTTGATAAATTGAAATAAACAGGGAATTTAACAACAGCAAAGCCAGATCAAAACATCTGTTTATAATCTCTCACATAACCCGTGCAGTGTAATTCAAATCTCATTTATCCAGTCGTATGCTCAGTACTTCACAGACACATGCGTTCCCCTCAGCCCTTTCTGACCAGGACTGCAGTGAAACTTATCTATGATTTCAATTTTAATCCTGTTGAAAATGACCTGCTCTCAATATAGCATACACTTCAACTGTTACAGATTTTTGGTAACACTTATTTGGATAGTCCACCTGCAGATAGTTCATTGAGTATTTGTAACATTTCAACAGTTTATCAGTTGAGATTAAGCATTTCCCCTGTTTGGCTTTATTCTGTAGATATTTATCAGTAGAGTATATGTGACAATTTATGACATATTCTCAAAAATTCATGACATTTTAGTCATGTTTTCTATATGTTTTTAATCTTTAAACTTATCCAGTGAGGCTAATTCATGTATCAGAAATTGGAATTAAATGTGACAGGTTGTATAAAAATTCAATTTAGACATTTTTGTTCTACAACTAAAAATCATTTCTGCACACTTACAATCTGTCATTTCTCCAGCAGTGTTTGACAGGTTTACGGAGTGATTAACGAGCACACATTTACTGTCAATCATTTGATAAGCGACGTCACTCTATTTATGCTCTTAAAAACTTTGACACCACAAATAACTAATCTGAGACAACTAGGATTTGTACCCAGGGTCATTATAAACTCTGACTTATCTATCTCACTGTTAAGAAGCAAAAACTTACTTAATTAAAGCCTGAGTTCTTTCTTAATCTGCAACATGTTAGTCTGGAGGTTTAAACTTGTGTCCTGTCACAGAGCTGGTGATTGAAACTAAACTTTCATCTCTGTCAGAGAAAACTGATCTGAGTTCAGACTGTTTACTTATACAGCTACACTCACAGATAACTGAGCCTCCTACCTGCCTGACAAACAGCATCAACCCATAAACCTTTTCAAGACAGTCCAGACTGAGTGGAGTCCTGTATTAATCAGCTGTGAGGTCCGGTGGCTGGTGGCTGCTTGCTCCACTGCAATTCAGCAGCTAACAAGCAGAGCTAACTGCTAACAGCCACAGCTGCAACTGACAAACTCCACAAATCCATTCAGCAGCTCTCCCATCGGCAGTCAGACACACACAGCTGATTATTTACTGCTGAATTACAGCTCACAACTCGCACCAATTGCTAATGCTGTTCCACTGTGAGTGTTTTTGCTGGCTAGTGAAACATCCTGGTGCAGTGTATTTACTGGAGTTTGCCAGCCTGTTGCTCATGTTGCATTTGAAGATAATTACAAGCATAGGTGTTCTCATTGTTCAATGTCTGATATCCCACCACTAACGTTTTTGTCACATCTCATTTCATCAGTGAAAATGAAACATCGATTTCTCCTTAGTTTTTGTTATTAAGATCTATTTTTAGCTCATCGTCGTCTTGTTTTTGACATGGATGAAAGGTTGTTGACAAAACATTTTCATCATAGTTTTCATCAACAAAATTAGCACTGACCTATAGAACAATGAGCTGATAAGCCTTTCCATACTAACTAAGTAGTTGCAAATGATCCATAAACTATCTGTTGGTCAGTCAGTACTCCCACTGTTCCTCCTAAGTGGGGGCATGCTGACTGACATCCGCTGTATGTAATACACTGACTGTGGATGAGTACCTCATACAACCCTTGTTCGAAAAATCGAAACTATCCCTTCAACGTACAAAGTGCTTTATACATTTGATTCTTATTCACACAGACCAAACCAGCTTCTGAGTCACAGCTTCCCCCTGAAGCTAGGATTTATTGCTGGTCAGTCGTATTTTATTAGTTTTGGCTAGGTGTACCAAATACAGTGGCAACTGTGTGATTGTCACCCAGAGGGTTCTGTTGTTCTCTTCCATCTGTTGGAGAAATACATGTCCACTTAATTCACCTCCTCCATTTATCTTAAGAGTACCTGGGATGAGATGTAGGAGAGGAAGATTCAGTATGTAGCAGACATCAGCTGATGACTTATATCAATGTTTTGCTCTGTTAGATGCGTAGCAGCAGGATAGACAGTTAAGTTCAAACTTAGACACTTAATGATTCAAAGACCTCAATCCTTGGCTCATCTTTCAACATCTTCTTCGTGTCTTTGTACATGTGACGCAGGAATCACATGTCTTGAAAGCTGGAGACTTAATGAGTACTTGCAACTCCACTTTTACTCTGCTGTGAGACTCGACCTGAGTCTTTAAAGCAGAAAGCTGAGACTTGACTTCAATTTGCATAAATATTGAAAAATGTGCTGTGTGAAATTTTACCTTGTGGAGCCCTGCCAAACTGTTGTGAAAAAATAATAACATAACCACCTTTAGTTGCAGGTGCTGGTACCAGAATAAAATGAATTAGGTTTTCATTGTGCACTTGATTAGCCTATACACATAAAGGAATAGCTTCATAGTTTCCCCTCCTCTCTGATGCACAAATAATTTATTAATGTGCTGATACCTTCTTTTAGTTATTTAAACACCTCCTTTTTGTTTTTGTTAAATATTTAAGATTGTTATCAATACATTTTCATTCATCCATTGTGCTAAGTATTCAAAATGCCTAGTTTCCATGCCAGCCTTCCTGTATTGAAAAAGACTACTGTGCACGGAATTTGTGATAAAAAAAAAAATCTCATACATTGTTTTTGTATAAATTCAGCTTAATGAGAAATAATCTTAACTCCTGCAAAGACAGTTTTATATTTAAGTAGTCTATCTGTTTCCAGTGCATAGCAGTTTATGATTCTTGTAAACACACAGCCAGGACAGTGAGCATCACATAATCCTCAGATTAGTAAAATTCACCACAACATGCCTGTGTGCACCTCACTATTTATTAAGTCATTAGCTTTCAGAGCTTTGGACTTAGTCTTTCTTTACATCATGTCTGATATACACCTTTGTGCTCATTGGTGTCATCTAATCTTTGTTATGTCATTAACAGATTACCAATATCAGTCTTTTGTTACTTTTCATCCTTCTTTTTTTCTATCCTTCTAAAAAAGGGAATTGAGCTTATGTTCAAAATTCAAACATGTTTTTCCTGTGATCTAAAAGGTGATTTGTAGGTGTGCATAGGCTGTACACAGAGCCTATGCCATTTCATGCGCAAGTGTCCTTTGCTGTTGTGAGCATTTATACCTGTGCAGTGGTGTGTCTGTGTCGCTGTGAGGTTACACCTCCAAAACACTAGTTGGTGATGACGGTTCTGTACCACTGTGTTGAGTTTCTGTGAAGTGCTGTAAAGTTTGACCATAGACTTGAATAATACCTAGACACCTGGCCAAAGATAACACCTATTGATTCCAATGGATTTGCTTGCCGGGCAGCACACCAAAAAATGTTTCTTGTTTTTGGGTTTACATCCGTGGTATGCAGCTCAGAATATGCATAGAAGTGTTTCTCCCACTGGTCCTGCTAGCGAGTTCCCGCTCGGTTCATAGACTTTACATTGTGATGTCACAGATTTTCAAATCACTTTTCTTGGCTTGAGGAAAGTTTTACAAATATAAAACTGTGATGACTCAAAAATGCAGAATAGCAAGAGTCATAATTTACCTTGTTTACAGGTTAAGGTGTCCTGTCTACAGTTTTACAGACGTCTCTTTTACAGTGGTGGTCTATAGAGAAAATGCTTTCTAGGTGTCGGGGATTTTTTTAGCTGCAGTACTGCAAGTGGCCACTGAGCGGCTTTCTTGGGGGCCTGAGATTGACTGATTCAACTATGACAAACATTGCATAAACTAGCCTAGCTACTCATGACTTATACTCAGAGAAATAAAAACCTTAATTGATATCGGCCTATATTTTATCTACAAGTGCAAGTCACACACTGAGTGAGCCGCCTGTTCATTATGCTGTCGGCAAAGCAGTAATGATTGTGCTAAGTGGCTAATGGGCATATAGCTACGTTTCCGATGATATGTCATGTTTAGTCGACAAATGTTCGCCTGCAGAGTTTACATATCACCTTTGGTTTGTCCTTCACCTTCTCATAATGGTCCCATACTTCAGATTTCCTGCCCGACATACTATTAACTAGCCTGCATTATAACCACAGATACCAGCCCTGTAAATTAACGTGACTCCTGGCTGACCACTGAGCATGGCCACTCCATGTGTTATACCTATGAAATTAAATTCCACATGGTCCAGTCATATAGGTTTTGATTTATTCTGACAAGGCACAGCTTCTAACAGTTTGTTTGTTTGTTTGTTTGTGTGTTTGTTTGTTTTTCTGCGACTAAGCTACCAATGAAGCCTTGCCAACTTATGACCTTTCTGGTCGACTAACATTTAGTCGACTACCAGGGGGCAGCCCTACAAAATTTGGCTCCATTATAATTCACAAGGTTCACTGTCAAAACAATTGCCTTATACTGGACACATTTTACCCATGTATACAACATGCTAACTTCATTAGCATATGCCTATGACATTTCCTGTTGCATAACTTAGCCCAGCAGCTAGCGGAGTTTACTCACAAAAAGCCAGGATAAATCACACAAAAAACTGAAAAAGCTATTTTGTGGTGGCTTTCTTTTCATCACAATTTATTGTTTCTTATCTATTAAATTGAAGTAAATAAAAGATTTGTTTCCACTGAGGAAAATGGATTTCATTTCACAAAAATTAACAGGAGTTCTGCATTGCTGCTATGTGTAATTACAGCACATTTCTGGGGAGGTGCACATCAGGCTACGGCTTAGGGTACGGCATAGGGTACATGTCTGTGCAGAGCCTACTCTGTATGGTGCAATTCAGCGCAGCAGAATAAACCCTGCTTGAGACAGTCAAAAAAATAGTTGTAAAAATTAACAACTCTCCACTAAATCCAAAAGTTACTATGCTAGTGCTCAAATTTGTGATGTCATACATAGGGTATAAAGTCTGGAGCTTCTCCATAAAAAAATTACTGAGAAAGATGTTCTAGATGACACTGAAAGCACCCAGGGGAATGTTCTGTATATGGATAAATTTTATGTTTCAAAGCTGAGAACACCACATAGAAATAAAGCTTATTTTTGTATAAAAAAAGAAAATAATCACTCTGTGGGTCCAAAAAATCAGTCTCCCAGTCACTGTCTGTGGAGCAGCTATTGATGACTTCGCAAGTTTGAGACTCCCTTCTCTGGTTTCTGGCTTTGAGAGAGATTAACTCAGGTTCACAGATATTGATTGAACTTTCCTAGGCCATGGAAATAACGTTGAAATTCTTAATTTAGGTGGTGTTCCCTTTAAAAGCCTTGTGTATGTGCACATTCATCACCACTGTCATCATGGATGGACAGCACTGCACATTACACTTTAAAAATTCAAAGTTGTTTCATCATAACAATATGACCAAATTTTAAGTTAACTGAACTAGTACTGAATAGTTTTGGTATAGTTATAATGTTAACCATAATGGGTCAACTCAACTGAAAATGTAGTTCCCTTTGAACTGCATATGTGTGTGTTGTGTCTGCAGTGGGAGTCTCAGCACGCAGGCCTGTCCTGTGAACAGTACCAGTCATGGAAGAGAGAGAATGATCCAGAGTATCAGAGACAGGGCCTGGCTGGATACCTCAGAGACAACGGCATCAGTAAGCGCACACATGTACACACACAGGCACGCACGCACGCACACACGCACACACGCACGCACACACAGATTTCCACAGTATTATTTACCAGCAGCAGTTGTTGAGGGGAATAAGATATTTCATTTTAACAAGGGCTGCACAAATAATAGATTTGTGATCTATGTAAAACAAAACAGCATGTAGCAGCTGGCTGGTAGACAACGCTATTTTCTCTAGCCCAAATCTTATATAATTAAGCATAATTGCAATGACTGGTAAACTCAAAAGGCAGCACACCACCACAAGTATATATTTTCCCACACCCAACTTCATTAGGGCCTGACGGCAGTGCTAAGGCCTGTTGTAATGCAAGGAATTATTATGATTTTTATTTGTTTTTATTTGTGATATGGATCTCTTTCATGGGTGGGGCAAATTGGCTTGATAGTGCCCCTTAATAGTTTCCAGAGTAAAAGCCCCCCGCTTTTGAATTGAATGCAGATGTAAGAAATTTGGTAAGTATATGGAACATCTCCACTTGTACAAAAAGCCTCTTGGAGGCCACCCCTCAGGAAGTCAGTCTTGAATTTACTTTTAGTTTAGTTTTTTTTTTTAAATTAAATTTTAGTGTGTTTTTTGCCATTTCCAAATGCTTAACTTGAAGAACACCTCCTAGAGAATTGATCAGACTGACTTTAAATTTGTTCAGTACAATTGTAAAACCTTTACAAAGTAGATAAAATGAAAAGTTGCTCAAATTTTGAATTTTCATGAAACAAGCTTGCTGTGTCAGCCATTTTGTGCTTTTTGCCATAAAAAAGGAGATTGCTGTAACTTGAGTATACATAGTCCAGTCTGTGCCACATTATGCTATATTATTATGCTTGATAAGACCCTGGCCTGAGGACATCTACATGTCAATATTGAGTCAAAGTTATTATGCCACCAATTGGGAACAGGTAGTAGGCCCTGTGTGACAAACAATCCATTTGCATGACATGCTGCACATGACATACAGCAACATAATGCATGTTTAGCATAATGCATGTTTAGCACGTGTTCCACATAGTGGGCACTTCCAGGGCCATGCACCCCATGCGGAAAGTAACATCTAACTCATGCATGCAGTGTCTGACAGTAGTGGAAATGCATCCACCCATTCATTGCTGCTTGCAGCTTTACTCTTAAGCCCAGTTCAGACCAAAGATTCACGACGAGACAAGCTAGAACTTGCAACTATGTTCTTGAACGTTCTAAAAACCTGCTGATTCACAGCAATGCAACTAGATGAGTCAGTGTATCATCTCTATGTAACAACTCTGTACTTCTGTTCTGATTTCAGGCTTAGGCTTATTTCCAACTGAATATAATTTGTAGCTTCTTAAAATATAAATGAGGATAGGGATAGTGAGATTCTGGCCACAGTTGCATTTGTAGTATTAATGAAATGGCAGAAAATAAACAAAACTTGTATCAGATGGACTGTATTCATAATAAATATGACAGAATTATAGAAATAACTAGCACCAATTAATCAGTCGGTAAGAATGTGTGTGTGTTGGGGGGTATAAGCACATACAGAGGAGCAGCAGCGACCCACTGTCCGACACCGGCAGACTGTAAGGACTGAAATAGAGGGCTTGGCGGTGATGGAGCACCTGCCACACCAAGCAAACATTGACTGTAGAAACAGGTGACATGCTTTACATTCTAAAACCAGTTGCCAGTGATTTGACCAGCTGAGTTGGGGACACCATCAGCCTGCTTGAGTCAAGCTCAGACGTATCAATGCACACCCCTGAAATTTTTCTCTGCAACATTCTAAAATGGTTTTGTCTCACCGTAAATCTTTGGTCTGAACTGAGCTTTATTTTCAATTCTAAAATACTGTGAAATAAACAGTACTTCTGCCACTTTTTTTACTGGTGTTCCTAAGCTGCAGATGTAGAGAACCACAATGTCAGCTGCTTCA
Source organism: Epinephelus moara (assembly GCF_006386435.1). Lineage (NCBI taxonomy): Eukaryota > Metazoa > Chordata > Actinopteri > Perciformes > Serranidae > Epinephelus > Epinephelus moara. The sequence goes on from NC_065526.1 coordinate 37,989,687, forward strand.
GAATGCTTCAAACAGAAGGTTGTTGTACTGGGAGAGAGATTAAACCAAACAAAAAGCCATGGAGTTTATTTCTGGATGGATTTTGGGCAGGTTCTGCATTCTATGTTCAGGGGAAATGTAATGATGATTCCTCCTGCACTTCATTAATTGACCCATTGCTAAGTCCCGCCCCCCACAGTAACTGTTGTCAAGCCTGTCAAATTTTCACACCCAGTTTGTCAATATGGCCTTTTCAGTATCAATAAGAGATATTCCAAAGAAAATAATGTGAAACTTGTAGAAAAGTAGTTCTGAAATATCAGAGAAAAATAGACAGAAAGGACTACAATATGCATTTAAGAGCTACATCCAGGATATAATTTTTCGGTTTCATCATGGACTGTGTTGAAGCAAAAAAGTCAAGGTCCCGAGCCGTGCCAGAAAGCTCGCGACCTCGCTCTTTTCTTCTCAAACGGACTTTCTTTGTCTTCCATTAGATATCAAAAACTCAAATACTCAGAGGTAAAAAAAAAATCACTGGAGACACGTAGAATCAGATGCAACTGAGTTTAATGTGCTCGCAGGCAACAAACACATCACAACTCAATGAGTCAAGCTCCGGAGCAGGACTGAAATTTCTTTGTTTGTGCACTCGTATTTATTGTGAAGATTTTCTGCTGAGTCATCTCTTTAATCCTTCCCACTTGGCTCTGATCGTAACGATATCCCACTTCTGCTCCCACTTGGCTCTGATCGTAACGATATCCCACTTCTGCTGAGTTCCTTTCATCCTACCACCATAACGGTGTCATATTTCTGCTGAGCCTTCACTTTTTCTCCTTTCATCCTAAACCCCACCTCTTTACTCGTACTCGTAATGTTTTTCCTAGACAATCTAAGACCGCCTCCTCTTACTCGGGTCATTCTCAGGACAAGCTGTAATTCCCCTAACTTTCCACCAGTGTTTCTGAGCCCATCCTCCATGCTATTTTTAGAAATGATGCCTAGGTACTTCTCCACCACAATGCTTAAATGCTCAGTGAGTGTGTGTGTCATAAGAATACATGAAATATTAAACCAGTGTGTAATTTGTATTTGTATTATATTGCTTCAACACATATCTTTTAAAGGTCAGTTTAAAGGTACAGTACGAACACTATAGTAAATATTACACTACAACTGCTGGTGGGCACAGCTAACAATAATGGTTTTTAACCATGGATATTTTAAGGCCTCATTCCTATGAAAGTTTCTCAGTGGCGCATGAAGCCAAAAAAATTCTATTACCGCAGTTTGAAATTACCCGGATCTTCCACATTATGGGGCCCATAGAGAGCTGCTGAAGGAGAAACATAATGCAGTCACAGGCCAGCGCCGCTGTTAGCTGGGAAACGGCTAACAGCTAACAGTGACAAGTGGCTCAACCTCACACACCTCATTCCTCTCCTTGCATCACTGCGCCGCTGTAACAGCTAACAGCGGCGCAGTGATGCAAGGAGAGGGATGAGCTCTCTCCACCTGGGAAAGGCTACCCCGATGTTGACCTAATTTTTTTAATTTTAAAATTCACGTTGCCTTTTTGATTCCCTTTTGCGCTTTCTTACTGACGAGGATTCTGTCTCCCATGATGCTGCATATGCATTATCCTGTATTATGCTCTAAGAGTTGGACTTTGTTATGCTGCAGTAGTGTCGGGGTAGTAGCAGCGCCGCTAACAGAGACTAACAGCTGTCAGCGGAGCAGTGATGCGAGGAGAGGGATGAGGTGTCTCAGGTTGAGCCACTTGTCAGTTGTCAAAAGACAAGACGTGATTGGTTTGTTTTGATTTACACCCGCCCCAACAGTCCTACGTTGTAAACACAGCCAGCATGGTGAGGAGGAGGTTTGTCAACTCACGTTGCATGTGTCTGTGTAGGAGCCTGAATGAATACTCCATGAAGTATCGGATGACATGGTATCAATGTTATCATAGCTTTTTGGTACACAGCAGCTACTGTAGTCACAATACGCGTTTGAAAAAGTGAGGCGCTAGAGTGCGCTATCTGTTTGAATGCAATATATGATTCCAACATTAGATGGGAGAAATTCCTACAATTCCTAAAATTAATATTCAACCATCGTTGTTTGCTAGCATGCTAAGCTAGTTGATGTTAGTTAGAAACGTACTCATTTTTAGCTCTGGAAAAGCGAAAAATACAACACCTCCTTTGGACTTGCCAGTTCTATAAGAGCACTGTTTTGGTATTTTCCCTTGAAAGCTTGAGAGCCCTAGCTAAGATAGTCAATGTAGGATTGGACAGTGTCTGTCTGTGGGAGGGGCCTAGCAAAGGGTCAATTTCCTGGCAAATCCCTAGCCCAAAACAACACCGAATCCTTGAAGTGAGGCAGTTTGCCTTCAATTTGACCTTCCCACAGGAGTCACAGGTGTGAAACCCATTAATTCAGTGAATAATTAATGTATGCACACTGTCTGCTTATTTGTTCACTGGATTTAAAAATGTTCCTCAGTGTACTGACACTGCCTCTGTCCTTTTCCCTCTTCCTCTTTCTCACCATTCACATCCTGCCTGTCCTCTTCTTCTCCATCTAGCCTGTCCTAACTGTCGCTTTCAGTATGCACTGTCTAAAGGAGGCTGCATGCATTTCTGCTGCTCACAGTGTCGTTACCAGTTCTGCAGTGGCTGTAACAACCCGTTCCACACTGTAAGTCTGATACATACTGTAGTCCTGTGTCACGTTTTATGTTGTAATTATCTAAATAGTCATGAAGACAATATTGTATTTTATTAGATGGATTGCTGGTCTGCATATCACTGTTCTTTACTACCAAGTAAATATTATTACTTTATAAAATGTACGTTTCAGGTAATCATTCATTAGCATAAGCAAATGCCCAAGTCTTCCCATATAGAGGCTGTAATCCCTGTTTCACTTTGTTTGACCACCACCTTGCAGATTACTATAAAATACCAAATAAAAGTCAGTCTTCAAGTAATGCTCAAACTTAAAACATATTGCTCATAAATGCCTAGTACAAAAAAAACCAAACAAAAAAAAAACATTGTACTGCTGGATGATGTGCTGATGGAATTAGCACTATGGAAATGTACATAATACAGAACGGGCAACTTTTACAGATAAATAACAGCCGTTTCCAATTTGGCGTCTGAAGCAACACTTCTCCGAAGGTTGTGCTCCATGCAGAATCTCCTGACGCTCACTATGGAACACTGCGTGGCCCCTTCACGCTGCAAAATGTGTCTTGCCACTCTCAAAAAGTTCACAGATCAGGTCTGCATAAGGCTGGAGTGTGACCATAACTAGGCTACAAGTAGTTGAGAATGGAGCACTCCTCTGCAAAGTTCAAAAGTTCCTCCGCAGATCTCCAAGCATTCCCCGAATTTATCCAAATATCACAATAACAAAAAAAAGAAATTAAAAACTTAATTTTCACGTTCTTCTGTTTTGATTTTAAAATAAAAAAACATCTACAAAACATGTGATTTCTGTTGTTCTGTTTTCCCGTTGTTCTGTTCTGGTTTTAAAACAGAAAAACTAGATTGTTTTTCTGTTTTGGTTTTGAAACGGAGAAAACAAAAGAACAAAGGGTACACGGATTCTCTATCTACTCTATTGCCTTGTAGCATTTCAAATGGCCTCACTACATGTAAAAAAAAAAAAAAAACAATCAATCAGAGCTGAGGAGTCTCTAACGCAGCTGTCAGTCATGTCAACCACTGCTCATGAACTGCAGTCAAACTGTTAAACAAGGTAGCACTGATCAAACATGAATCCAGATTCTGTTACTGCATTCCCTATATTCACCTCAGATGTTTTTAGAAACATATTTTAGTGACTGCGTAGTTGTAAAATGACAACATTTGTGACCTGGCCGCCATATTGGTGAAGATGGTTAAACAGGATTCATGTTTGATAAGTGCTGCCTTGTTTGACGGCAGCACAGTGGTGCAGTGGTTCGAACCCTGGGGGTGGGGAGGCCCTTCATTGTGGAGTTTGCATGTCCCCTCTGTGTCAGCGTGGGTTTTCTCTGGGTACTCTGGCTTCCGCTCACAGTCCAAAGACATGTGGGTTAATTGGTGACTCTAAATTGGCCATAGATGTGAATGTGAGTGTGAGTGATTGTCCGTCTCTATGCGTCAGCCCTGTAATAGTCTGGCGACCTGTCCAGGGTGTACCCTGCCTCTCTCCCAGTGTTAGCTGGGATAGGCTCCAGCCCCCCCTGTGACCCCTAACAGGATAAGTGGTCACTAAATATCATTGAATGAATGAATGAATGAATAAATGCCTAGTTTGACAGTTTGACTGCAGTTCAACTGCGTCGGAGAGTCCTTGGCTCTAATTGGTTGTTTCTGCCACATAGTGGTCTGATTCTAGCGAATGCCATTAGAGGCAGTAGGAGGAGGGGCATGATTTTTTTCACAGACTCAGTCTCATGTACTTCTTTCAGAATATAGTGACCGTTTTAGCAAATTTGACACAAAGTTTCTTAAAAGTTACCAAATGTCGCATTAAGGTTACCATAGCCATGATTAACCTTTGACATACCTGAACAAGTGACAGGTGTTTCCTCTCCTGTCTTCCTATCAGACTTGTGCAGTGGATGAGTGCAGTGTTTCTGGATTACATGCCCATCATCCTAGAGACTGCCTCTTCTATCTGAGAGACTGGGAACCTTCCAGACTGCAGGGTTTACTGCAGGTACACACACACACACATCATGTGCATGCAAAAACATGCTGTGAGGTTTCTGCTTCCCCCAGTATAATGGAGGGGATTGGAATTTAGTTTGTGGTGTTCAGAGCAAAACAATTTTCACACAGTGTCTCTGTTAGCTGAATAATTTGCAGACCTTACTGTATGAGTTTTATATAAAAAAAAATGTAGTTGAAAATTATTCAGGTAAATTTATTTTTTAAGACAGATTTTGCTGTGAAGCACAATTGAGCTGTTGTTGCTTGGGAAAACTCGACCCTGGGGTGCAAAACACAACAACATTTGACAAAACAACATTTGTTTTAAATGCATTAACAAATATTTCATTAAACAGGAAACACAATATGTCACAAAACACTTCATTAAACAGAACACACAACATTTCACAAAACACAACAATGTAGAAAACACATTTTAGAAAATAGGACTAAGCAGAAAACAAAACATTTCAAAAATAAAACATATATTAAAAAATATAAAACAAAAAACACAAGAAAACAGAAAAAGATGCACAACAATCAGAAAACAAAACATAGTAGAAAACACAACAAAATAAAAAAAAAAAAAATTCAAAAGAAATAAATTCACAAAACAGAAACAGAAGTTTTTAGCGCTGCCCCTTGAAAGTCCGAAATTTAATGCAACAGTCAGAGACCCTGAATCTGCTTTACATGTAAGTCGAGCAGACGGGTTTGTTTGTTTGATTTCCTCTTTTTTTTTTTTTTTGCTAGTCAGTGTGCTGTACATTGTATTTCTAGGGAGGTTTTGGTCCCTAGATTTTGCTGCAGAGTGGGCGCTCTTGACTTTCACTCTACTCTTTGGTACAGACAGCAGTGTGCAGCGAAACAGAGGAGGAGAAACTCTGCACCATAAGGCTCTGAGATAACATTATCTTCTTTATTCTGCCCCATTTAGAAGTGGTGGATTTACAGCTCACAGCAACGTAAAAGGACACAGTCTCTGGCTTTTGTTTGATATCTAGTGTTGGCAAAATGTGTTGCTGCACATTCCGATCTGTCATTAGCACCATTAGCTTGTTTACTATATTACATAAATACCACTTTCACACTGAGCATCTTGCTGAACTCAAATTTTATGTGGAAAAAAAGAATCATCGAAAAATTTGTATTAAATAGCTGGATCTGATCCAACTGAGTTGGGTACTGCAGAAGAAATTTTAAAAAACAATCAAAGCAGAAAACACATTTCTAAAATGTCGTTGTATTTCTTATTTTGTTGTTATGCTTTCTAAAATGTTATTCTGTTTTATGTTTTGTTGTGTATTTTGAAATCAGTTGTGTATTCAGTTTGTTGTTGTGTTTTCTGTAGTGTAGTTATATTTTGTGAATTGTTGATTTCAATGTTGTTTTTGTTTTCTGTCCAATGTTGTGTTTTGCATCTGAGGGCTACCATCGAAAACTGTGTAAAATAGTCTAATGTGAGTAACCAGTGTTCTCCATTTCTTTGTGACTCCCAGAATAATGGAGTGGCCTTCAACACTGAACCTCCTCCTGGAACACAGACAGGTAGGCTAGAGCGCTGAACTACTAAGTGACATTAATGGGTTAACGAGGTATGTTGAGCCTAAAGCCAGAGTTTTCACTGTCATGACAATAGCACTCTTTTAGCCTGGCTGGATCATTTGTGGGCCTAAACTGATCCTTTCAGAGTTTTGAAGTGAAATCAGACTGTCATTTAATAACTCCTTTGGAAATAGCATCACTGTTGTTGCAAAATCCCTTGAACCTAAGTGCCAGGACTGGAAGAGGTTTGTTCCTCTTTTTTGTCGTGGGAATTTACATGCATTCATATCAGTGGCGGCTTTCAAACAGGGGAAGCTCACTTTAAGTTTACATCATACAATTTGTCATATTGTAGCGAGGCAGTACTTATAAAAGGAACATTTAATTGAAACCGTTTTTCAACCACACTCATGCCATAGAACCACACTCCGGACCAGTGGAGGTTCTAGGTGAGCACACTAGAGCGCGGCTTGGGCTGCATTTTGCTGACTGAACCTGACCCGAGTCCGACGCAGTTTGTTACCTGACATAGTTATTGTTATGGACAGTGTGTAACACGCTGCTCGCACATCAACGCAGAAAGCACTGTACACATAGTCAATTGGAGCAGAGCCTGTGTTGTGTTCAGGTGTTGTCACATAAATAACAAATTCCAGCACTTGAATAGGCCAGAGCACAACACAGCAGGATGTCAAGTGGGCCAAACCCGAGCAAAATTTTGATACTACTGCACTGATCAGAAGAACACACTTGCAGCTAAAACCTCACCCTTCTGGCCTTCCTTTCCGCAAAGAGCTTGAAATGCGACAATGCCGGTGTGTATTTCCAAAGCACTGTCAGTCACAAAGGGGTTCAGCCTTTTAGGTCCCAGGGAAGCTGAGCCTTCCTGGAAGTGATGATTTTGTCGCATTTATCCAAT